>NW_026968797.1:0-69000 GCF_028390025.1 Pseudophryne corroboree
TCTTTATGCAGATATATTTATTTGTTTTTATATCCATTTTACATGTTCTTGAAAAAAATAAACATTAAAAGTATTGAAAAAAAAATATTTTTATGGGTCAGCTTTTATTTCTATTTTGTTTCTACCATCCTTGGGGCCCCAGAAATCCCTAGTAGTGGCCCAGGTCTAGCTCCGTGTTCTCCCTACCTGCTCTGGAGACTCTCAATGCTCTAGATCACAGGTTCTCAAACTCGGTCCTCAGGACCCCACACGGTGCATGTTTTGCAAGTTTCCTCACAATATCCCAAGTGAAATAATTAACTCCACCTGTATACCTTTTAAAATGTGTCAGTGAGTAATTAATACACCTGTGCACCTGCTGGGTTACCTGCAAAACATGCACTGTGTGGGGTCCTGAGGACCGAGTTTGAGAACCTCTGCTCTAGATCACAACTCCAGCATGCAATCATGGGTTGGGGAAGAGAGTGAGACCTGGATGGTACTTGCTGCTGGCACACGCCCTCCAGTTAGTAGTCATCGGTATTTTTCAAGAACCCGCTTCCATCTCCATTTGCCTTCCATTCCTCAATGTCGATCCTCTCCTCTCAGCTAGTTATTTTTTAACAAGCTACGTCATTTAAATTTTATTCCGCATAACTATTGTGAGCATATAATTCTTCAATATCTTCCTATCTTCTCCTATTTGTTCTTCCTTTTCCTCCCCCGTGTTCCATCACGTCTCCCCCGATTTTCCCCTTGTCTCTCCCATCTCCCCGTTTGTTTCCTGTTGCCATCTTTACCCATTCACCTTTATTTTCCCCCTGTTTCTCTTCCTTTCATCCATTCCTTCCACCTGCCACTACCCTTAGAGGTCCCCTTATGTATCCCCATATTTCTGCCTCTCCATTTTTCCCTCTGTACCCTTATTATTCTCCATATTATTACTGTCTCCTTTTATTTGTATCACTATTCATACCGATTCCCTCTGTTGTTCCTTTTGCTCCTCTGATCTCCCACTCCTCGTCTCCTTATTTCTCCCGTCTCCAGATATTGTACCCTTTATTCCTATGGTCTCACCCTATTGCTCCCATGTCCTCTTTTAAAAATATCAGTCTCCTATCAATGGGAACGGGACCCCATAGCCCACCTACTGACACACTTAAGATGCATAGATATGCATCAATGTCTATATGGATCATTATAAGAACATGTGGAGAAAACGCCACCAGCATTTTTCAGGACATGGAGAATCTCAGGCCGGCATGATTATTCTGAAGCTGATTATGCACGCCAGATATCTTTCTTTTATTTATTTAGTCAAAGTAACTAGAGTTCCCAGACAGGAGTGCCAATACCTTGTGGGGCAACCTGCCTGTGCTATCCATCCGGGTGTACAGCATCCCACACATCACCTTTATGTCTTTCAAAATGCGGCATCCTCTGCACTGATTATGCCCCAGCCACCTTTGTTCGGTGTAGTGCCTGGAGGAGAGAAAAGTGCCCGATGAGACATTTTTCGCTTCGCAGAAAAGATGTATTACACGCCAGCCAGATCATGCCTGGTCTAGGTGAGCTGACAGGGGCTATTCCCGGCACTCTTCACAGCGCATAGGCTAGCAATGACAGTAAAGGGTTAGGGGAGACCTTGGAGTACTGGTGTGGTGCAGAGAGCCAGCTCGCCGCTCACCTCATGCCCTATAAAAGACTGTTTTTCTGCGCTAGGGAAACACAAGGTGAGAGCAGATTCCCCCGTACACTCAGACAGGGAAGAGTTTACACGGCTGCTCATTCCGCCAATGGGAGCACAGAACACCTCACTCTCGGCAGCCAATCACAGCACAGCCGGCAGTGTATATAAAAGACGTGAGTCAACACCGGGCGTTGTAGTATTATTGATTAAAGTTAAGTTCTGCAAACATGGCGGAAACTGCCCCCCGTCGCCGCCGCTGTTCCTCCATCAGAGGTCGCAGCCAAAAAGAAGAGGCAGCCGAAGAAAGCTGCTGGAAGAGCAAAGAAGAGCGGCAAGTCTTCTGGACCCAGCGTCTCCGAGCTGATCGTAAAAGCCGTGGCCGCCTCTAAAGAGCGCAGCGGGGTTTCTCTTGCCGCCCTGAAGAAGGCTCTGGCTGCCGGAGGCTACGATGTGGAGAGGAACAACAGCCGCATCAAAGTGGGGGTGAAAGGATTAGTGACCAAAGGAACTCTCACCCAGGTGAAAGGTACCGGCGCTTCCGGCTCCTTCAAGCTCAATAAGAAACAAGTGGAAAGCAAGAAGGCCGCCCAGAAGTCCCTGAAGCCCAAGAAACCTGCAGCGAAGAAAGTGGCCAAATCCCCGAAGAAGCCCAAGAAGGCTCCGAGTGCAGCCAAGACCCCGAAAAAGGTGAAGAAACCCGCTACAGCGGCTGCTGCCAAAAGCCCAAAGAAGCCTATAGCCGTGAAGCCTAAGAAGGCGGCCAAGAGTCCCGCCAAGAAGGCGGCGAAGCCCAAAGCTGCCAAGAGTCCGGCCAAGAAGGCAGCGAAGCCAAAAGCCACAAAAAGCCCGGCCAAGAAGGCAGCTAAGCCTAAGAAAGCTGCGGCCAAGAAGTGATTGTAAAGCCGCAGCCTCTCTTCCTTGTTATCCCCCAAAGGCTCTTTTCAGAGCCACCCACCCTGTCGCGGCAGAGCTGTAGGCGCACGATGTGATCTATTGGGGGACTAAATAAAAACTGTAGTGAAGAAGTCGCTACATGTGGCAGAAATATCTAGTTTGTCCCTTACACATCAGTCCTAGAAACATAGCTCTTGATAGCAGGATATGGACCACTTGGCCCATCTACTCTGCCCCATGCAGTCACTGCATAAGTGGGATATGCAGGGGAGCGGGACTAAATGCAGTTATCTGTTAAATCTGCAGATAGATCGGGAACGTATACACTAAAGTGTCGGGTTCTTCTATCTCCAGCCGCCCGTAGTAGCTGAATGGTTGTTTTATGTGTACTTGGTCGTACAGTCTGGTGTAAGGAACAGCACCGCGTGTTCTGCACGCCATTCCCGGTGATGTACAGACTGCGAGGTACCCGGACAAGGTATAATTGTTTGCTACAAAAAAAAAATGCCTCCCTTGAAAATACAGCCTGTTCCTATAGCTCGTTTCTGGATTAATGTAGGAGACCCTTAAATTAGTTAATTAACGTTCAAAGCCTGCAGGACCCCTCTATGGACTAGGCGGCGGGTGGCAGGCTGTGTGGTGCCCTGGATGATATGTAGTCCTGCAGCGCTTGGTGCCTCCTTTCCCGAGCCCCTTACCTCTCCCAGGCATTGTCCCCCCAAAAAATGAATTATGTAACCTGGCTGCTTTCATCAAATTTGCATATAAGCTGAGCTGCGCTGATTGGTAGAAGTAAGCATGTCCCCCTCCACCGATTGGTTTAAAGAAGAGCGGTTACATTTTTCAAAAACTCCGCCGATAAGCTAAGCTGTAAGAGAACATGGATTTCCTAGTGAATACTTAGTTTGTCCTTCATAAAAAAAACTTGTGTCCAACAGCTTAGAACTAGTCAGCCACCGACAGTGTGTTGTGCCATCTTCGAAACAAAGGATCATGGCGGTACCTCTAGGACAAATCTACTCACGTCTCACCCACTGCAAGAATTCATAAACATTACACATTAGTAGTGGCCAGCTTGGGCATAAGCTCACTAAAATACTGGCCCGGTCCTTTCATCATCACTCCAAATAAAGACAGCAACCACTAGCGGTGTGCCTAATGTGAGGGAACGATTAAGTACTAGGACCCGGCTTATAGTCAGAGTACAGCACTACACAGAGACGTTGGGTTACAGATCTTTCGTAGAAGAGATGGGCGGCCCTGAAAAGGGCCTTTGTGTGCGGGTGATGGTATTAGATGCGCCTCGGTGTTTAGCCTCCGAAGCCATACAGAGTGCGGCCCTGGCGCTTGAGAGCATAGACCACATCCATAGCGGTGACCGTCTTCCTCTTGGCGTGCTCGGTGTAGGTGACGGCGTCCCGGATCACGTTCTCCAGAAACACCTTCAGCACCCCGCGGGTCTCCTCGTAGATGAGGCCGGAGATACGCTTCACGCCTCCTCTCCGGGCAAGGCGGCGGATGGCAGGCTTGGTGATGCCCTGGATGTTGTCCCGCAGCACCTTCCTATGGCGCTTAGCGCCTCCTTTTCCGAGCCCCTTACCTCCTTTACCTCTTCCAGACATTATTCAATAGCTAACGACAAAGAAATATGAGGCAACCCATTTTCGGTTGCTCTTTAGAAAGAGGTAAGCGGACCTGATGGGTGACTGAGCACTTTGAGAGGCGGAGTCATGGCTATAATTAGATGTTAAAAAGTCACTGCCTTACCATCAGATTAGGGGCATAAGATGTATACGCAATATAAAGTTACACTTAGCTAAGATCTTTTTTCCCATACAATTCCTGTACTTGGTACAACATAATATTCAACCTAAGATACAATGTAATATTATCCATACTGAGTCCCATTCTTATCAACGTCCCAACATTTGATATAAGGCTCATAACAGATGATATAGATGACGACTGAGAAATAGCAAATCAGAAAAAATGAAATGTCATAAATATAGGACAGCATAAAGTATAATAAATATATATATATATATATATATATTTATTAGCACTGCACTATAATTTATTTTATATAATAGATTTCTTTATTTAGCACACTGTTGTTCATAGACTTATTTTTATTGAAGTAAAAAAAAAAAACATTTAGAATTTAACCGTTTTAATATCCATTATTATATATTGTCCAGATAAATAATAGGTATATAATAAGTGACTTGCACAACCTCATTGGGATTGGAGGATGAAAATTCAAAATGGACCAATGAGTCGAACAGATTTCGGCGGGACAAAACAAAATCACTCCAATGACATGCCGCTTCTGGCTGGTCAGTGTAACGTCTGTCCCGGGCTCGGTCTGAGTGTCAGCTCTGCGCTTCGGTCTCTCTTCTCCCTGTAATAATGAGCGCCGCTGATACTGCACTCAGCCAGTCCCGCTCCGGAACACTGCTGCTCAGCCACCCCCTGTATCTCTGTTACTATAGGGAGCACAGCTGGCACGTGTACCTAAGCCAGCATTGTATTGTGCGATCATAAAGATCTCCTTTCATTAAATGCAGCTAAACGGAACCTGATGTCTTATAATGGATTCGGTGCAATATACCTGCAGTGATACCGGAGATTGGATCCCGGTGTTACACGTGCAGTGATACAGTAACAATAGCATTCTACACAGGGCATCTTGAAAGACAAACAACCTTTTAGCAACTGTGTTTATAGGAGATTCAAAGTGATACGAACAACGGGACCAATTGCTACAATCTACTGATACTTTGTAACATTGGAATAAGATACAATAATTCTCTAGTTCTGCAGCAGCTACACGGGCAGTCACTGCTCTATGGATTGCTTTATGTAAGCACTAATGCTGACATCTGTAATATGATGACTATATGACCCCGCTTTAGTTTGGAAGTGAATATACAGTTCATGGAAGCGGAGATACAATAAGGCAGATTTGCAAGTAGCACATATAATACCCATCATAGTTTCAGCCCGATTAGAGAGGAGGTGGGTGGCTCTTAGAAGAGCCTTTGTGTTGATGTGGGTCAGAGAAGGGGGTGATTACTTGGCGCTGGTGTACTTGGTAACAGCCTTGGTGCCCTCGGACACGGCGTGCTTGGCCAGCTCTCCCGGCAGCAGCAAGCGTACGGCGGTCTGGATCTCCCGGGAGGTGATGGTCGAGCGCTTGTTGTAATGAGCCAGGCGAGAAGCTTCCCCAGCAATGCGCTCAAAGATGTCATTGACAAAGGAGTTCATGATGCCCATAGCCTTGGAGGAGATGCCGGTGTCAGGGTGCACCTGCTTCAGCACCTTGTAGACGTAAATGGCGTAACTCTCCTTCCTGCTCTTCCTACGCTTCTTCCCATCCTTCTTCTGGGTCTTGGTCACCGCTTTCTTAGAGCCTTTCTTAGGCGCCGGAGCAGACTTTGCTGGATCAGGCATTCTTTAGGATCTCTTCGACACAATGTAGAAAATCTGTGCGGTCATCTCACACATCTGTTTTATTTATAGGCAGCTTATGCAAACGAGGCATCACCAATGCAAGCTACACTATTGGGTAGAAGTGTCATGTGACACTGGTAGGCATCGTAACCCCACTCTTCTTTTTGCGGATTGGTCTGTGGATGAAGTTGAGCTGCATTGTTTAGCTTGTAAGCAGACCAATCACAGAGCAAGCAGCATGTCGCTTCTGAGTATATATGTAAGAGGAGGGCGGTGTTTTAGAGACATTTCTCTCAGTGTTTCTGTTGAAAGAGAGACTCTTTTATCTCATTGAACCTCGCAAGCATGTCTGGAAGAGGGAAACAAGGCGGCAAGACCCGTGCTAAGGCAAAGACTCGCTCATCCCGGGCCGGTCTCCAGTTCCCAGTCGGTCGAGTTCACCGTCTGCTGAGGAAGGGAAACTATGCGGAGCGTGTGGGAGCCGGTGCCCCGGTGTATCTGGCCGCAGTACTGGAGTACCTGACGGCTGAGATTCTTGAGCTTGCCGGAAACGCCGCCCGCGACAACAAGAAGACCCGCATCATCCCCCGCCACCTGCAGCTGGCTGTGCGCAACGACGAAGAGCTCAATAAACTGCTCGGTGGGGTGACCATCGCCCAGGGAGGCGTTCTGCCCAACATCCAGGCCGTGCTGCTGCCCAAGAAGACCGAGAGCCACAAACCAGCTAAGAGCAAGTGATTTCACTGCTAGATACTTGTCCCCGCAACACAAAGGCTCTTTTCAGAGCCACCCACCCTGACCCCAAAGAGCTGATTCATGATATGCTGTACATGTGGGAGTAAGTAGCCCGCTGTTTAGCGGGATAGGTGCGAGTATCGTACTTGGCGTTGTGCTTCTGACGGGAAGTAAATCAGACCCTTGCGTGTAACAAGCAGTAGAGCGCAGACATAACAATGTTATTTCCATAATGTTCTTTCTGCAATAGGACTTATAGCGCTAAACAAATTAAATTAATACAATACAGCACAGAAACCGTGGAGCGCAGGGAAGCTATGCAGGAGATACTAAATGGACATTTAGAGAGTGATGAGTGTGTATGAAAGATTCTAGAGCGGGGGCCTCTCGAGCTATGCGGGGATGTGAGTTCCATAGAATCGGAGCTGCACGGCTAAATGCTTGACCCCCAGATTCATTAAGGGAGGTACTAGATGTGTAGGGCAAGTTCCTCGGTAGAGGACTCTATAAAGAGCCGCCTTACAGGCATTTACTTCCATAGAAAAGTGCTCATGGAGCCTTATTAAAACGTTCCCTTACACTTGATCAACTCTAACCTTTCATGGTGAAGACTAGTAGCCCCCTGTGCCCTGACTGCACGCTGAATTGAGGAGGCTCCCGCCACTGTTCCAGGGCAGCGGCAAGCTGGAAGGAAGGTGCGGGTAATTAAGGGATATAGGCCGTGAGCTTAGTGGCTACTAACTACGAGGAGCCTGGGCAGAGCTAAAGGAGGTGGTATCCGTCCAATTAAACACCATTGTGTAACTTATGCTTCAGCTGGTTTAGACGAGGCTGAAGTTAGCTTCTTATTCGGCCAGCTTCTTATTCACTTCTTATTCAAGCTCCAGCTTCTTATTCACTTCTTATTCGAACTCCAGCTTCTTATTCAGATCATTCAGTTTCGCAAGGGTTAATGAGTCTTCTGTCACAAATTTGACACCTGAAATCAACAGAGTAGGGTCCCTTGCATGTGACCCACTTGTATTTTGCCTGGCCCAACACTGTTTTGGGCATGAAATACACTGGCAAAGTGGGCACACACACCATATTTTACCATTTTGAATAAGTAGCTGTAGTTTTGCAAGGGTTAACCAGTCTTGGGCCACAAATCTGACACCTGAAATCAACAGAGGGTGGTCACTTACATGTGACGCAGTTGTATTTTGCTTGGCCCAATGCTGTTTTGGGCATGAAATATACTGGCAAAGTGGGCACACACACCATATTTTGCCATTTTGAATAAGTAGCTGTAGTTTAGCAAGGGTTAACTAGTCTTGGGCCACAAATTTGACCCCCAAAAACAACAGAGGGTGGTCACTTATATATGACGCAGTTGTAATTTGCCTGGCCCAACGCTGTTTTGAGCATGAAATATACTGGCAAAGTGGGCACACACCATATTTTGCCATTTTGAATAAGTAGCTGTAGTTTAGCAAGGGTTAACTAGTCTTGGGCCACAAATTTGACCCCCAAAAACAACAGAGGGTGGTCACTTACATATGACGCAGTTGTATTTTGCTTGGCCCAACGCTGTTTTGGGCATGAAATACACTGGCAAAGTGGGCACACACACCATATTTTACCATTTTGAATAAGTAGCTGTAGTTTTTCAAGGGTTAACCAGTCTTGGGCCACAAATCTGACACCTGAAATCAACAGAGGGTGGTCACTTACATATGACGCAGTTGTATTTTGCTTGGCCCAACGCTGTTTTGGGCATGAAATACACTGGCAAAATGGGCACACACACCATATTTTGCCATTTTGAATAAGTAGCTGTAGTTTAGCAAGGGTTAACTAGTCTTGGGCCACAAATTTGACCCCCAAAAACAACAGAGGGTGGTCACTTACATATGACGCAGTTGTATTTTGCTTGGCCCAACGCTGTTTTGGGCATGAAATACACTGGCAAAGTGGGCACACACACCATATTTTACCATTTTGAATAAGTAGCTGTAGTTTTTCAAGGGTTAACCAGTCTTGGGCCACAAATCTGACACCTGAAATCAACAGAGGGTGGTCACTTACATATGACGCAGTTGTATTTTGCTTGGCCCAACGCTGTTTTGGGCATGAAATACACTGGCAAAATGGGCACACACACCATATTTTGCCATTTTGAATAAGTAGCTGTAGTTTAGCAAGGGTTAACTAGTCTTGGGCCACAAATTTGACCCCCAAAAACAACAGAGGGTGGTCACTTACATATGACGCAGTTGTATTTTGCCTGGCCCAACGCTGTTTTGGGCATGAAATACACTGGCAAAGTGGGCACACACACCATATTTTACCATTTTGAATAAGTAGCTGTAGTTTTGCAAGGGTTAACCAGTCTTGGGCCACAAATCTGACACCTGAAATCAACAGAGGGTGGTCACTTACATATGACGCAGTTGTATTTTGCTTGGCCCAACGCTGTTTTGTGCATGAAATACAGTACACTGGCAAAGTGGGCACACACACCATATCTTACCATTTTGAATAAGTAGCTGTAGTTTTGCAAGGGTTAACCAGTCTTGGGCCACACATTTGACCCGCAAAAACAACAGAGGGTGGTCACTTGCATGTGACCCACTTGTATTTTTCCTGGCTCAACGCTGTTTTGGGCATGAAATACACTGGCAAAGTGGGCACACACACCATGATTTGCTATTTTGAATAAGTAGCTGTAGTTTTGCAAGGGTTAACCAGTCTTGGGCCACAAATTTGACAACTGAAATCAACAGAGGGTGGTCACTTACATATGACCCACTTGTATTTTGCTTGGCCCAACGCTGTTTTGGGCATGAAATACACTGGCAAAGTGGGCATAGACACCATTTTATAAATTGCCATTTTGAATAAGTAGCTGTAGTTTTGCAAGGGTTAACTAGTCTTGGGCCACAAATTTGACCCCTGAAATCAACAGAGGGTGGTCACTTACATATGACCCACTTGTATTTTGCTTGGCCCAACGCTGTTTTGGGCATACAATACACTGGCAAAGTGGGCACACACACCATATTTTGCCATTTTGAATAAGCAGCTGTAGTTTTGCAAGGGTTAACTAGTCTTGGGCCACAAATTTGACCCCTGAAATCAGCAGAGGGTGGTCACTTACATATCACCCACTTGTATTTTGTTTGGCCCAACGCTGTTTCGGGCATGAAATACACTGGCAAAGTGGGCACACACACCATATTTTACCATTTTGAATAAGTAGCTGTAGTTTTGCAAGGGTTAACCAGTCTTGGGCCACAAATCTGACACCTGAAATCAACAGAGGGTGGTCACTTACATGTGTCGCAGTTGTATTTTGCTTGGCCCAACGCTCTTTTGGGCATGAAATATACTGGCAAAGTGGGCACACACACCATATTTTGCCATTTTGAATAAGTAGCTGTAGTTTAGCAAGGGTTAACTAGTCTTGGGCCACAAATTTGACCCCCAAAAACAACAGAGGGTGGTCACTTATATATGACGCAGTTGTATTTTGCCTGGCCCAACGCTGTTTTGAGCATGAAATATACTGGCAAAGTGGGCACACACCATATTTTGCCATTTTGAATAAGTAGCTGTAGTTTAGCAAGGGTTAACTAGTCTTGGGCCACAAATTTGACCCCCAAAAACAACAGAGGGTGGTCACTTACATATGACGCAGTTGTATTTTGCTTGGCCCAACGCTGTTTTGGGCATGAAATACACTGGCAAAGTGGGCACACACACCATATTTTGCCATTTTCAATAAGTAGCTGTAGTTTTGCAAGGGTTAACTAGTCTTGGGCCACAAATTTGACACCTGAAATCAACAAAGGGTGATCAGTTACATATGACCCACTTGTATTTTGCTTGGCCCAACGCTGTTTTGGGCATGAAATACACTGGCAAAGTGGGCACACACACCATATTTTGCCATTTTGAATAAGTAGCTGTAGTTTAGCAAGGGTTAACTAGTCTTGGGCCACAAATTTGACCCCCAAAAACAACAGAGGGTGGTCACTTACATATGACGCAGTTGTATTTTGCTTGGCCCAACGCTGTTTTGGGCATGAAATACACTGGCAAAGCGGGCACACACACCATATTTTGCCATTTTGAATAAGTAGCTGTAGTTTAGCAAGGGTTAACTAGTCTTGGGCCACAAATTTGACCCCCAAAAACAACAGAGGGTGGTCACTTACATATGACGCAGTTGTATTTTGCCTGGCCCAACGCTGTTTTGGCCACGAAATACACTGGCAAAGTGGGCACACACACCATATTTTACCATTTTGAATAAGTAGCTGTAGTTTTGCAAGGGTTAACCAGTCTTGGGCCACAAATTTGACACCTGAAATCAACAGAGGGTGGTCACTTACATATGACCCACTTGTATTTTGCTTGGCCCAACGCTGTTTTGGGCATGAAATACACTGGCAAAGTGGGCACACACACCATATTTTACCATTTTGAATAAGTAGCTGTAGTTTTGCAAGGATTAACCAGTCTTGGGCCACAAATCTGACACCTGAAATCAACAGAGGGTGGTCACTTACATGTGACGCAGTTGTATTTTGCTTGGCCCAACGCTGTTTTGGGCATGAAATATACTGGCAAAGTGGGCACACATACCATATTTTGCCATTTTGAATAAGTAGCTGTAGTTTAGCAAGGGTTAACTAGTCTTGGGCCACAAATTTGACCCCCAAAAACAACAGAGGGTGGTCACTTATATATGACGCAGTTGTATTTTGCCTGGCCCAACGCTGTTTTGAGCATGAAATATACTGGCAAAGTGGGCACACACCATATTTTGCCATTTTGAATAAGTAGCTGTAGTTTAGCAAGGGTTAACTAGTCTTGGGCCACAAATTTGACCCCCAAAAACAACAGAGGGTGGTCACTTACATATGACGCAGTTGTATTTTGCTTGGCCCAACGCTGTTTTGGGCATGAAATACACTGGCAAAGTGGGCACACACACCATATTTTACCATTTTGAATAAGTAGCTGTAGTTTTTCAAGGGTTAACCAGTCTTGGGCCACAAATCTGACACCTGAAATCAACAGAGGGTGGTCACTTACATATGACGCAGTTGTATTTTGCTTGGCCCAACGCTGTTTTGGGCATGAAATACACTGGCAAAGTGGGCACACACACCATATTTTGCCATTTTGAATAAGTAGCTGTAGTTTAGCAAGGGTTAACTAGTCTTGGGCCACAAATTTGACCCCCAAAAACAACAGATAGTGGTCACTTACATATGACGCAGTTGTATTTTGCCTGGCCCAACGCTGTTTTGGGCATGAAATACACTGGCAAAGTGGGCACACACACCATATTTTACCATTTTGAATAAGTAGCTGTAGTTTTGCAAGGGTTAACCAGTCTTGGGCCACAAATCTGACACCTGAAATCAACAGAGGGTGGTCACTTACATATGACGCAGTTGTATTTTGCTTGGCCCAACGCTGTTTTGGGCATGAAATACAGTACACTGGCAAAGTGGGCACACACACCATATTTTACCATTTTGAATAAGTAGCTGTAGTTTTGCAAGGGTTAACCAGTCTTGGGCCACAAATTTGACCCCCAAAAACAACAGAGGGTGGTCACTTACATATGACGCAGTTGTATTTTGCCTGGCCCAACGCTGTTTTGGGCATGAAATACACTGGCAAAGTGGGCACACACACCATATTTTACCATTTTGAATAAGTAGCTGTAGTTTTGCAAGGGTTAACTAGTCTTGGGCCACAAATTTGACCCCTGAAATCAGCAGAGGGTGGTCACTTACATATCACCCACTTGTATTTTGTTTGGCCCAACGCTGTTTTGGGCATGAAATACACTGGCAAAATGGGCACACACACCATATTTTGCCATTTTGAATAAGTAGCTGTAGTTTTGCAAGGGTTAACTAGTCTTGGGCCACAAATTTTACCCCTGAAATCAACAGAGGGTGGTCACTTACATATCACCCACTTGTATTTTGCTTGGCCCAATGCTGTTTTGGGCATGAAATACACTGGCAAAGTGGGCATAAACACCATTTTATAAATTGCTATTTTGAATAAGTAGCTGTAGTTTTGCAAGGGTTAACTAGTCTTGGGCCACAAATTTGACACCTGAAATCAACAGAGAGTGGTCACTTGCATGTGACCCACTTGTATTTTGCCTGGCCCAATGCTGTTTTGGGCATGAAATACACTGGCAAAGTGGGCATAAACACCATTTTATAAATTGCTATTTTGAATAAGTAGCTGTGGTTTTGCAAGGGTTAACTAGTCTTGGGCCACAAATTTGACACATGAAATCAGCAGAGGGTGGTCACTTACATATCACCCACTTGTATTTTGTTTGGCCCAACGCTGTTTTGGGCATGAAATACACTGGCAAAGTGGGCACACACAGCATATTTTGCCATTTTGAATAAGTAGCTGTAGTTTTGCAAGGGTTAACTAGTCTTGGGCCACAAATTTGACCCCTGAAATCAGCAGAGGGTGGTCACTTACATATCACCCACTTGTATTTTGTTTGGCCCAACGCTGTTTTGGGCATGAAATACACTGGCAAAATGGGCACACACACCATATTTTGCCATTTTGAATAAGTAGCTGTAGTTTTGCAAGGGTTAACTAGTCTTGGGCCACAAATTTTACCCCTGAAATCAACAGAGGGTGGTCACTTACATATCACCCACTTGTATTTTGCTTGGCCCAATGCTGTTTTGGGCATGAAATACACTGGCAAAGTGGGCATAAACACCATTTTATAAATTGCTATTTTGAATAAGTAGCTGTAGTTTTGCAAGGGTTAACTAGTCTTGGGCCACAAATTTGACACCTGAAATCAACAGAGAGTGGTCACTTGCATGTGACCCACTTGTATTTTGCCTGGCCCAACGCTGTTTTGGGCATGAAATACACTGGCAAAGTGGGCACACACACCATATTTTGCCATTTTGAATAAGTAGCTGTAGTTTTGCAAGGGTTAACTAGTCTTGGGCCACAAATTTGACCCCTGAAATCAGCAGAGGGTGGTCACTTACATATCACCCACTTGTATTTTGTTTGGACCAACGCTGTTTTGGGCATGAAATACACAGGCAAAGTGGGCATAAACACCATTTTATAAATTGCTATTTTGAATAAGTAGCTGTGGTTTTGCAAGGGTTAACTAGTCTTGGGCCACAAATTTGACACATGAAATCAGCAGAGGGTGGTCACTTACATATCACCCACTTGTATTTTGTTTGGCCCAACGCTGTTTTGGGCATGAAATACACTGGCAAAGTGGGCACACACAGCATATTTTGCCATTTTGAATAAGTAGCTGTAGTTTTGCAAGGGTTAACTAGTCTTGGGCCACAAATTTGACCCCTGAAATCAGCAGAGGGTGGTCACTTACATATCACCCACTTGTATTTTGTTTGGCCCAACGCTGTTTTGGGCATGAAATACACTGGCAAAGTGGGCACACACACCATATTTTACCATTTTGAATAAGTAGCTGTAGTTTTGCAAGGATTAACCAGTCTTGGGCCACAAATCTGACACCTGAAATCAACAGAGGGTGGTCACTTACATGTGACGCAGTTGTATTTTGCTTGGCCCAACGCTGTTTTGGGCATGAAATATACTGGCAAAGTGGGCACACACACCATATTTTGCCATTTTGAATAAGTAGCTGTAGTTTAGCAAGGGTTAACTAGTCTTGGGCCACAAATTTGACCCCCAAAAACAACAGAGGGTGGTCACTTATATATGACGCAGTTGTATTTTGCCTGGCCCAACGCTGTTTTGAGCATGAAATATACTGGCAAAGTGGGCACACACCATATTTTGCCATTTTGAATAAGTAGCTGTAGTTTAGCAAGGGTTAACTAGTCTTGGGCCACAAATTTGACCCCCAAAAACAACAGAGGGTGGTCACTTACATATGACGCAGTTGTATTTTGCTTGGCCCAACGCTGTTTTGGGCATGAAATACACTGGCAAAGTGGGCACACACACCATATTTTACCATTTTGAATAAGTAGCTGTAGTTTTTCAAGGGTTAACCAGTCTTGGGCCACAAATCTGACACCTGAAATCAACAGAGGGTGGTCACTTACATATGACGCAGTTGTATTTTGCTTGGCCCAACGCTGTTTTGGGCATGAAATACACTGGCAAAGTGGGCACACACACCATATTTTGCCATTTTGAATAAGTAGCTGTAGTTTAGCAAGGGTTAACTAGTCTTGGGCCACAAATTTGACCCCCAAAAACAACAGATAGTGGTCACTTACATATGACGCAGTTGTATTTTGCCTGGCCCAACGCTGTTTTGGGCATGAAATACACTGGCAAAGTGGGCACACACACCATATTTTACCATTTTGAATAAGTAGCTGTAGTTTTGCAAGGGTTAACCAGTCTTGGGCCACAAATCTGACACCTGAAATCAACAGAGGGTGGTCACTTACATATGACGCAGTTGTATTTTGCTTGGCCCAACGCTGTTTTGGGCATGAAATACAGTACACTGGCAAAGTGGGCACACACACCATATTTTACCATTTTGAATAAGTAGCTGTAGTTTTGCAAGGGTTAACCAGTCTTGGGCCACAAATTTGACCCCCAAAAACAACAGAGGGTGGTCACTTACATATGACGCAGTTGTATTTTGCCTGGCCCAACGCTGTTTTGGGCATGAAATACACTGGCAAAGTGGGCACACACACCATATTTTACCATTTTGAATAAGTAGCTGTAGTTTTGCAAGGGTTAACTAGTCTTGGGCCACAAATTTGACCCCTGAAATCAACAGAGGGTGGTCACTTACATATGACCCACTTGTATTTTGCTTGGCCCAATGCTGTTTTGGGCATACAATACACTGGCAAAGTGGGCACACACACCATATTTTGCCATTTTGAATAAGTAGCTGTAGTTTTGCAAGGGTTAACTAGTCTTGGGCCACAAATTTTACCCCTGAAATCAACAGAGGGTGGTCACTTACATATCACCCACTTGTATTTTGCTTGGCCCAATGCTGTTTTGGGCATGAAATACACTGGCAAAGTGGGCATAAACACCATTTTATAAATTGCTATTTTGAATAAGTAGCTGTAGTTTTGCAAGGGTTAACTAGTCTTGGGCCACAAATTTGACACCTGAAATCAACAGAGAGTGGTCACTTGCATGTGACCCACTTGTATTTTGCCTGGCCCAATGCTGTTTTGGGCATGAAATACACTGGCAAAGTGGGCACACACACCATATTTTGCCATTTTGAATAAGTAGCTGTAGTTTTGCAAGGGTTAACTAGTCTTGGGCCACAAATTTGACCCCTGAAATCAGCAGAGGGTGGTCACTTACATATCACCCACTTGTATTTTGTTTGGCCCAACGCTGTTTTGGGCATGAAATACACTGGCAAAGTGGGCATAAACACCATTTTATAAATTGCTATTTTAAATAAGTAGCTGTGGTTTTGCAAGGGTTAACTAGTCTTGGGCCACAAATTTGACACATGAAATCAGCAGAGGGTGGTCACTTACATATCACCCACTTGTATTTTGTTTGGCCCAACGCTGTTTTGGGCATGAAATACACTGGCAAAGTGGGCACACACAGCATATTTTGCCATTTTGAATAAGTAGCTGTAGTTTTGCAAGGGTTAACTAGTCTTGGGCCACAAATTTGACCCCTGAAATCAGCAGAGGGTGGTCACTTACATATCACCCACTTGTATTTTGTTTGGCCCAACGCTGTTTTGGGCATGAAATACACTGGCAAAATGGGCACACACACCATATTTTGCCATTTTGAATAAGTAGCTGTAGTTTTGCAAGGGTTAACTAGTCTTGGGCCACAAATTTTACCCCTGAAATCAACAGAGGGTGGTCACTTACATATCACCCACTTGTATTTTGCTTGGCCCAATGCTGTTTTGGGCATGAAATACACTGGCAAAGTGGGCATAAACACCATTTTATAAATTGCTATTTTGAATAAGTAGCTGTAGTTTTGCAAGGGTTAACTAGTCTTGGGCCACAAATTTGACACCTGAAATCAACAGAGAGTGGTCACTTGCATGTGACCCACTTGTATTTTGCCTGGCCCAATGCTGTTTTGGGCATGAAATACACTGGCAAAGTGGGCATAAACACCATTTTATAAATTGCTATTTTGAATAAGTAGCTGTGGTTTTGCAAGGGTTAACTAGTCTTGGGCCACAAATTTGACACATGAAATCAGCAGAGGGTGGTCACTTACATATCACCCACTTGTATTTTGTTTGGCCCAACGCTGTTTTGGGCATGAAATACACTGGCAAAGTGGGCACACACAGCATATTTTGCCATTTTGAATAAGTAGCTGTAGTTTTGCAAGGGTTAACTAGTCTTGGGCCACAAATTTGACCCCTGAAATCAGCAGAGGGTGGTCACTTACATATCACCCACTTGTATTTTGTTTGGCCCAACGCTGTTTTGGGCATGAAATACACTGGCAAAATGGGCACACACACCATATTTTGCCATTTTGAATAAGTAGCTGTAGTTTTGCAAGGGTTAACTAGTCTTGGGCCACAAATTTTACCCCTGAAATCAACAGAGGGTGGTCACTTACATATCACCCACTTGTATTTTGCTTGGCCCAACGCTGTTTTGGGCATGAAATACACTGGCAAAGTGGGCATAAACACCATTTTATAAATTGCTATTTTGAATAAGTAGCTGTAGTTTTGCAAGGGTTAACTAGTCTTGGGCCACAAATTTGACACCTGAAATCAGCAGAGGGTGGTCACTTACATATCACCCACTTGTATTTTGCTTGGCCCAACGCTGTTTTGGGCATGAAATACACTGGCAAAGTGGGCATAAACACCATTTTATAAATTGCTATTTTGAATAAGTAGCTGTAGTTTTGCAAGGGTTAACTAGTCTTGGGCCACAAATTTGACACCTGAAATCAGCAGAGGGTGGTCACTTACATATCACCCACTTGTATTTTGCTTGGCCCAATGCTGTTTTGGGCATGAAATACACTGGCAAAGTGGGCACACACCATATTTTGATATTTTGAATAAGTAGCTGTAGTTTTGCAAGGGTTAACTAGTCTTGGGCCACAAATTTGACCCCTGAAATCAGCAGAGGGTGGTCACTTACATATCACCCACTTGTATTTTGTTTGGCCCAACGCTGTTTTGGGCATGAAATACACTGGCAAAATGGGCACACACACCATATTTTGCCATTTTGAATAAGTAGCTGTAGTTTTGCAAGGGTTAACTAGTCTTGGGCCACAAATTTTACCCCTGAAATCAACAGAGGGTGGTCACTTACATATCACCCACTTGTATTTTGCTTGGCCCAACGCTGTTTTGGGCATGAAATACACTGGCAAAGTGGGCATAAACACCATTTTATAAATTGCTATTTTGAATAAGTAGCTGTAGTTTTGCAAGGGTTAACTAGTCTTGGGCCACAAATTTGACACCTGAAATCAGCAGAGGGTGGTCACTTACATATCACCCACTTGTATTTTGCTTGGCCCAACGCTGTTTTGGGCATGAAATACACTGGCAAAGTGGGCATAAACACCATTTTATAAATTGCTATTTTGAATAAGTAGCTGTAGTTTTGCAAGGGTTAACTAGTCTTGGGCCACAAATTTGACACCTGAAATCAGCAGAGGGTGGTCACTTACATATCACCCACTTGTATTTTGCTTGGCCCAATGCTGTTTTGGGCATGAAATACACTGGCAAAGTGGGCACACACCATATTTTGATATTTTGAATAAGTAGCTGTAGTTTTGCAAGGGTTAACTAGTCTTGGGCCACAAATTTGACCCCTGAAATCAGCAGAGGGTGGTCACTTACATATCACCCACTTGTATTTTGTTTGGCCCAACGCTGTTTTGGGCATGAAATACACTGGCAAAATGGGCACACACACCATATTTTGCCATTTTGAATAAGTAGCTGTAGTTTTGCAAGGGTTAACTAGTCTTGGGCCACAAATTTGACACCTGAAATCAGCAGAGGGTGGTCACTTACATATCACCCACTTGTATTTTGCTTGGCCCAACGCTGTTTTGGGCATGAAATACACTGGCAAAGTGGGCATAAACACCATTTTATAAATTGCTATTTTGAATAAGTAGCTGTAGTTTTGCAAGGGTTAACTAGTCTTGGGCCACAAATTTGACACCTGAAATCAGCAGAGGGTGGTCACTTACATATCACCCACTTGTATTTTGCTTGGCCCAATGCTGTTTTGGGCATGAAATACACTGGCAAAGTGGGCACACACCATATTTTGATATTTTGAATAAGTAGCTGTAGTTTTGCAAGGGTTAACTAGTCTTGGGCCTCAAATTTGACCCCTGAAATCAGCAGAGGGTGGTCACTTACATATCACCCACTTGTATTTTGTTTGGCCCAACGCTGTTTTGGGCATGAAATACACTGGCAAAGTGGGCATAAACACCATTTTATAAATTGCTATTTTGAATAAGTAGCTGTAGTTTTGCAAGGGTTAACTAGTCTTGGGCCACAAATTTGACACCTGGAATCAGGAGCCTATCAATACAGTCTCTGCGTATAAAGCTTTTCTTAAATTCTGCAATGTAGTCTCTGCGGGCCTAGGGGGTAATTCAGACTCCATCACTGCAGCAGCAGCGATCGCAGTCTGAATTACTTTGTGGAGTGCGCAATCCGGGAGCCCAGTGAGATTCTATCAGCATCTCAGGGCTTCGATCGCCTCTGCCTGATTGACAGGCAGAGGCGGTCATGTGGTGGGAAGGGGCATGCCACCGGCTTTAGAACCACGGTCCGGACAACGGTGGCCTGTCTGGACCGTTGGGGGGTGGCCCGAGGCAGCTGCGTGGTGTTACACACAGACTCTGCGACCCGGGATGTGGCGAGTAGCGGACTGCCAGCGTGCAGGAGCTTCGTTTGCAGGGAGTTACTCATCAGGTACAAAATCATCGACACCGTGCAATGGTTTTGTACCTGTGCGAGGGGGATGGGGGGGGGCTAGGGCCAGTCATGCAGGGCGGACCAGCCCTGTGCTGGGCATCCACCCGCATGTCAGAGTACATGATTGTAGATGTGCTACATTTAGCACATCTGTGATTAGATCTTGTCTGGGGACTGTTTCCTCAGACATTCAGTGAATGATGCTGCCCTGTGGCAAATTCGCGCATGCACCTACGCAGTGGCGGAACAAGACCATGGTGGGCCGAGGTGCAACAAAATGCGTTGCCCCAGCCCGCCCAAGATCCAAAACGTGTGTCAAAAAATAGGGCATGGTCTCATTGAAAAGGGGTGTGGGCACACAATAGTACCACCAATTCAAATTATGCCACACAGTAGTGCAACCTCATTACATTACACTGATTTACATTACATTACACTGAACAGTAGTACTCCTTATATACATTACGCTACACAGTACTGCTCCTGAAACACGTTATGCCACACAGTATTGCTTCTTATACGCATTACGCCACATAGTAGAGCTCCTTCTACACGTTACGCCACACAGTAGTGCTCCTGAAACACGTTATGCCACACAGTACTGCTTCTTATACGCATTACGCCACATAGTAGAGCTCCTTCTACACGTTACGCCACACAGTAGTTCTTATACACATTACAACACACAGTAGTGCCTCTTATACATGTTACGCCACACAGTAGTATCTTAATATACGTTATACCACACAGTAGTATCTTAATATACGTTATACCACACAGTAGTGCTCCTGATACACGTTACTCCACCCAGTACTGTTCCTTATACATGTTACGCAACACAGTAGAGCTCCTTATACACGTTACAACACACTGTAATGGTCCTTATACACTTTACGCCACACAATAGTGCTCCTTATACACGTTACGCCACACAGTGGTGCTTCTTATAGACGTTACACCACACAGTAATACCCCTTATACAGGTTAAGCCACACAGTAGAGCTCCTTATACACATTACGCCACACAGTAGAGCTTCTTTTACACATAACGCCAATATAGTAGGCACTACGGTAAAGTTTTAGGGTTAGGCTGCTGGGGGGGAGGGGGGAGGCACTGGGGTGGTGGCTAGGGTTAGGCTGTGGGGAGGGGTAAAGGTTAAGGTTAGCTACTAGGGAAAGGTTTAGGGATTAGGGATAATGGGGAAAATACTCACCAGAACACTGCTGAGACATCGCCAATGCAATGTGATCCAGAAAAAGGCACTGCTGTCACCGGTATAAAGTACGAAACTGCTATATCACAAGGGACTGTTTGTTGACAGTTCTTTATGTCGACATAATGAATATCAATATGATAACTGTCGGACAATTGTATCCAACTCCCACAAAAACTCAGAAGACTTCTCACTGTATAAAAATGGGACAATTCCTTTGTACAAGGATACACAAGGCCCATGGAGACAGATGTCCACACTATGCATCATGCAGCCAGCAGCAGCACATGCACCCTGGGTGACAACACATGACCCTGTGCCTGGCTGCCTTAGTGGGGTCACTCTATGCTGTGCTGTATGTTATATGTCACTGCACAGTCACCATTACTATTTGCAGAGAGACCACCACCTCCCAATCTCCGCCCCCTCAATGTAGGCTCCGCCTCTTCGAGGTCCGCGATTCTGAGTTTGCAGGATGAAATGTACAATTAGAAAAATGTATAATAAAATAAAAATAAATAAACACACAGCTGCCTTACCGCCTTTACAAGGAATGCTGCTGCACTAACTCTACAGTTTAGCCGCATGGTCACGTGATGCTCCGGCTCCGGTAGCAAAAAGAAACAGCTGGGCTGCCCGTGAATGAGAGGGGAAGATGGCCCCTTCTCCTTCTCCAGACTCCTCCACTGCATCCTCCTCCCCCTCTGGCCAGACTGCAGCTCAGCCTCATTCTGTTAAGGGGAAGCGGCGGCTTGCAGCGCGCCGGCAGGTGGCATGTAATGAGTCAGTCTCACTCATTGTAGTGCCTCCGGCTGTGGGCCCCTTCATCGTGGAGGGGCCCTGCCGGTTGCACCGCTGCAAGTTCCACCCCTGAACCTACGATAATAGCCCACCAGACCAAAGAATATCCTGAGTTGCAACATACATTTTAGCTTAGGCCATGTGAAGACTGCTTCCACCTTGCCAGGTTGAGGTTTAACTTACCCTTGGCATACAATATACCCCAGATACTTTGCCTCCACAGATATGATGGCACACTTCTCCAGGTTAGCTGTGAACCCTTGTGCCTGTAGAGACTGTAACACTGCATCCACCTTTGGAAGGTGCGACTGGAACAAACCCACTGTGGTAGAGAAGGCTGTTGTTGCTTTGGCAGCTTCCATCAGAGGAATTTGCCAGTACCCCTTCAGTAAATCTAGCGTAGTTAGATACAGGCTTATTGCTAAGTTCATAAACCCGGGGCATAGGATAGGAATCAAACCGAGGAACTTTATTTAACTTTCTGAAGTCATTACAGAATCTCAAAGCTCCAAAAAGCTTGGGCTCTAAAAAAAAATGGGATTATTCCATTCACTGTTTGACTACTCTGTGACCCCCAAGCGCCGCATCACTTCCAGTTCCCGTTTTACTGCTGCCTGTTGGGCCTCAGATATACAATATTGCCTTTGTTTTATCACCCCCCTGGGTGGAGTAACATTGTCATGCTGTATGATTTGAGTTTTCCCCAGGAGGGCAGAGAACACAACCTGGTACTGTGCTACTAAGTTTACCACTTCTTGTTTCTGGCTAGGACTCAGTTACTTCAGTAGGCACCTGACATTCTGGGGTTTTCATGGCCACTAAAGAGGGATGACTGGCACTTTCCAAGGCTTCAACAAATTCACATGGTAGACTTTTACCTCTTTCCTTCTACCTTCCTGCCGTACCTAGACACAAGTATCAGTACCTTGTTGCCCCTATTGAGAGTCCGGTTGACAGCAGTAACGCCATGACTGCGTTTTTGATCCTGTTGAGCTCTTGCCATATGCTTGGTCAGAAGTGGCGCAATTTGCCTTAGACAGCCATATAATTGGGACACAAACTGAACGATGTTAGGCTCTTGGGACGGGATCAGTACTAAATCCCGCAGGATGGGATCCCGGCGGTCGAAATACTGACGCCGGAATTTCGACCACACAATCCCGACAGGGGTGGCGAGCAGAACGCAGCCCATTGTGGGCTCGCTTTGCTCGCCACGCTGCAGGCACGGTGCTTTGCTATGCTCAGCACACTTTTATATTCTCCCTCTATGGGTGTCGTGGACACCCACGGAGGCAGAATATGTCGGGATTGTGCCGGTCGGGGTTCCGGCGTCAGTATTTCAACCGCCGGGATTCCGTCCGGCGGGATCTTAACCGCATCCCCTTGGGACAATTGCTGCTCCCACCCATCTTTTAATAGATCTAGTATCCCTCTGCGTTGTCTACCATAGAGGAGTTTGAAGGGTCTAAACCCCATACAGTCTCTATATAAAGTCTCTATATAAATAAAGGATAATAATAATAATAATAATAATAATAATAATAAAAAAAGAGGCTTGGGGTACCTCTCAAACTGCCAACATTAGCTAAGGTAAGAGTAGGTCCTAATCTCGCTTCTCCTGTGACACTGCCCTTTTCATCATCTGCATAAGGGTTCTGTTAAAGCATTCAACCAAGCCGTCTGTCTGCGGGTGGTAAACCGAAATGGTAATTCTATCCACCTTTAACAGGCGACACAGGTATTTCATTAATTTAGACACAAAAGGGGTACCTTAGTCGGTCAGGACCTCTATTGGTATTCCTAGACGGGTATACAGCATCAAGAACTCCTGGACAATAGTGCTAGATTTCATGTTACATAGTGGTATGGCCTCCGGGTACCCGGTGGAGTAGTCCACCGTCACCAATATATACTGATGCCCATGATCCGATTTTTCTACTGGCCCTATCAGATCTATAAAAATTGGCTGAATAGGCATGGAAATTATAGTCAGGAAAACCAAGGTCGCCCTAAATTCTGTCTGGGGTGCATTCTTTTAGTACACTGGGCATTCCTGACAATATTCTTTTACTGCAGCATGAATGCCTGGCCAGGAGAAACATAGCTGGAGAGTTTTCCTCTCCCCTAAATGGCCACCCCATAAATGCATGTGAGCCGCCCTCAGTACCAGCTGCTCGTGTTTTCGGGGAATCAGCAACTGGTCTACCCTTTTACCTTGCAAATAAGTTACAAGGTAAAAAAAAAATGTTTTTCACATAAAGTAAGGTACACCTCCAGGTGGTAAAGCAGAGTTTACCTTACCATTTACCACTACCACATTTTAAAAAGTATTAGACAAGTTGCCATCGTTATGTTGATCTCGCCTAAAGTCCTGCAAAGACACTCTTTCGCAAATGGGGGACTAATGTGTCTCAATCTCACTGGCAAGAGAGGGGTTTACAGTCATACAACCTTGGCTTCCAGTAGATCTTGGCCCCTGCGACAGCTTAACCTTTGTCTGTCTGCCAATGTCATGCCAGGTAACAAACTCCTGCAACAGTGGGAAGTCCTGGCCCAGGATTAGTGGATAAAGAGGTTTGGAAGCTACTGTGACTACCATTTTTACTGGTCTTACTTTAATCACCACCGGCAGGTGCACTCATGGGCATTCTTCTATGTCACCAAGTATACATAGCATCTTTACCAGAAGCACAACCTGGCCAGACCCGGGAAGAACCAGGTTAGCAGAGATGATAGATAATTCATTGCCAGTATCAACCAAGGCCCAGATATCCCAGCCTTCAATCTGTACCATCAGATGAAATGGTAGTTTCAGCTGGGGAAATAATTCCAGGCGCCATACTGAATACAGGTTGTACTGTTTTCCCTGAGCTGCAATCCACTAGCTCACCCTGCTTTAGGAAGTACCGCTGTGCATGACTGGGCTCTCTGCAATCAAAACATATGACTGGAGACGGGCTGTTTGGTTTAACAATGGGGATCTGGGTATTGGGCTTATGTACTGGCTGTAACCCTTGCTTGGCTTTATTAAAATTTCCCAGGGTCAGGTACCTCTCAATCACCACTGCTAGCTCCTCAATTGTCTGGGGTCAGCCTGCAAAGGCCCAGTGTTTTACACCACGGTCTGATACCCGTATAGCCTGGTCTAGAGCCATCACTTCCACTACCCACTGAGAAGAGTTTTTATCTGTAACCAGGTTTTACTCAGTTTGGCCAATTATGCCAGTTTGACCACTGGAGGCTCAGATGGGTTCAGCTGCAACTCATAATATTCTTGGGCTTTGCTGGGACCCGTCACCCCAATCCTGCTGAGTATAGCTTCCTTCAAGCAAGGATAAGAGCTGACTTCAGACAACTTTAACGCAACATAGACTCTCTATGACTCCCCTGTGCGATAAGGAGCTAATCTAACCCTTGATTTCTGGTATCAAATATGTCGCCCAAGACTAGTTAACCCTTGCAAAACTACAGCTACATATTCAAAATGGTAAATCATAATATGGTGGTTGTGCCTACTTTCCCAGCGTAATTCATTCACAAATCAATGTTGGGCCAAGCAGAATACAAGTGGGTGATATGTAAGTGACCACATTCTGTTGATTGCAGGTCTCACAATTGTGTCCCAAGACTAGTTAACTCTTGCAAAACTATAGCTACTTATTCAAAATGGTAAAATATGGTGTGTGGGCACACTTTGCCAGTGTATTTCATGCCCAAAACAGCGTTGGGCCAAGCAAAATACAAGTGGGTCATATGTAAGTGACTACGCTTTGTTGATTTCAGGTGTCAAATTTGTGGCCCAAGACTAATTAACCCTTGCAAAACTACAGCTACTTATTCAAAATGGCAATTTATAAAATGGTGTTTGTGCCCACTTTGCCAGTGTACTTCATGCCCAAAACCGCATTGGGCCAAGCAAAATACAAGTGGGTCATATGTAACTGACCACCCTCTGTTGATTTCAGGTGTCAAATTTGTGGCCCAAGACTGGTTAACCCTTGTAAAACTACAGCTACTTATTCAAAATGGAAAATATGGTGTGTGTGCCCACTATGCCAGTGTATTTCATGCCCAAAACAGCGTTGGGCCAGGCAAAATACAAGTGGGTCACATGCAAGTGACCACTCTCTGTTGATTTCAGGGGTCAAATTTGTGGCCCAAGACTAATTAACCCTTGCAAAACTACAGCTACTTATTCAAAATGGCAATTTATAAAATGGTGTTTGTGCCCACTTTGCCAGTGTATTTCATGCCCAAAACCGCATTGGGCCAAGCAAAATACAAGTGGGTCATATGTAACTGACCACCCTCTGTTGATTTCAGGTGTCAAATTTGTGGCCCAAGACTGATTAACCCTTGCAAAACTACAGCTACTTATTCAAAATGGAAAATATGGTGTGTGTGCCCACTATGCCAGTGTATTTCATGCCCAAAACAGCGTTGGGCCAGGCAAAATACAAGTGGGTCACATGCAAGTGACCACTCTCTGTTGATTTCAGGGGTCAAATTTGTGGCCCAAGACTAATTAACCCTTGCAAAACTACAGCTACTTATTCAAAATGGCAATTTATAAAATGGTGTTTGTGCCCACTTTGCCAGTGTATTTCATGCCCAAAACCGCATTGGGCCAAGCAAAATACAAGTGGGTCATATGTAACTGACCACCCTCTGTTGATTTCAGGTGTCAAATTTGTGGCCCAAGACTGGTTAACCCTTGCAAAACTACAGCTACTTATTCAAAATGGAAAATATGGTGTGTGTGCCCACTATGCCAGTGTATTTCATGCCCAAAACAGCGTTGGGCCAGGCAAAATACAAGTGGGTCACATGCAAGTGACCACTCTCTGTTGATTTCAGGGGTCAAATTTGTGGCCCAAGACTGGTTAACCCTTGCAAAACTACAGCTACTTATTCAAAATGGAAAATAGGGTGTGTGTGCACGCTTTGCCAGTGTATTTCATGCCCAAAACAGTGTTGGGCCAAACAAAATACAAGTGGGTCATATGTAACTGACCACCCTCTGTTGATTTCAGGTGTCAAATTTGTGGCCCAAGACTAGTTAACCCTTGCAAAACTACAGCTACTTATTCAAAATGGAAAATATGGTGTGTGTGCCCACTATGCCAGTGTATTTCATGCCCAAAACAGCGTTGGGCCAGGCAAAATACAAGTGGGTCACATGCAAGTGACCACTCTCTGTTGATTTCAGGGGTCAAATTTGTGGCCCAAGACTAATTAACCCTTGCAAAACTACAGCTACTTATTCAAAATGGCAATTTATAAAATGGTGTTTGTGCCCACTTTGCCAGTGTATTTCATGCCCAAAACCGCATTGGGCCAAGCAAAATACAAGTGGGTCATATGTAAGTGACCACCCTCTGTTGATTTCAGGTGTCAAATTTGTGGCCCAAGACTGGTTAACCCTTGCAAAACTACAGCTACTTATTCAAAATGGAAAATATGGTGTGTGTGCCCACTATGCCAGTGTATTTCATGCCCAAAACAGCGTTGGGCCAGGCAAAATACAAGTGGGTCACATGCAAGTGACCACTCTCTGTTGATTTCAGGGGTCAAATTTGTGGCCCAAGACTAATTAACCCTTGCAAAACTACAGCTACTTATTCAAAATGGCAATTTATAAAATGGTGTTTGTGCCCACTTTGCCAGTGTATTTCATGCCCAAAACCGCATTGGGCCAAGCAAAATACAAGTGGGTCATATGTAACTGACCACCCTCTGTTGATTTCAGGTGTCAAATTTGTGGCCCAAGACTGGTTAACCCTTGCAAAACTACAGCTACTTATTCAAAATGGAAAATATGGTGTGTGTGCCCACTATGCCAGTGTATTTCATGCCCAAAACAGCGTTGGGCCAGGCAAAATACAAGTGGGTCACATGCAAGTGACCACTCTCTGTTGATTTCAGGGGTCAAATTTGTGGCCCAAGACTGGTTAACCCTTGCAAAACTACAGCTACTTATTCAAAATGGAAAATAGGGTGTGTGTGCCCGCTTTGCCAGTGTATTTCATGCCCAAAACAGTGTTGGGCCAAACAAAATACAAGTGGGTCATATGTAACTGACCACCCTCTGTTGATTTCAGGTGTCAAATTTGTGGCCCAAGACTGGTTAACCCTTGCAAAACTACAGCTACTTATTCAAAATGGAAAATATGGTGTGTGTGCCCACTATGCCAGTGTATTTCATGCCCAAAACAGCGTTGGGCCAGGCAAAATACAAGTGGGTCACATGCAAGTGACCACTCTCTGTTGATTTCAGGGGTAAAATTTGTGGCCCAAGACTAATTAACCCTTGCAAAACTACAGCTACTTATTCAAAATGGAAAATATGGTGTGTGTGCCCACTATGCCAGTGTATTTCATGCCCAAAACAGCGTTGGGCCAGGCAAAATACAAGTGGGTCACATGCAAGTGACCACTCTCTGTTGATTTCAGGGGTCAAATTTGTGGCCCAAGACTAATTAACCCTTGCAAAACTACAGCTACTTATTCAAAATGGCAATTTATAAAATGGTGTTTGTGCCCACTTTGCCAGTGTATTTCATGCCCAAAACCGCATTGGGCCAAGCAAAATACAAGTGGGTCATATGTAAGTGACCACCCTCTGTTGATTTCAGGTGTCAAATTTGTGGCCCAAGACTGGTTAACCCTTGCAAAACTACAGCTACTTATTCAAAATGGAAAATATGGTGTGTGTGCCCACTATGCCAGTGTATTTCATGCCCAAAACAGCGTTGGGCCAGGCAAAATACAAGTGGGTCACATGCAAGTGACCACTCTCTGTTGATTTCAGGGGTCAAATTTGTGGCCCAAGACTAATTAACCCTTGCAAAACTACAGCTACTTATTCAAAATGGCAATTTATAAAATGGTGTTTGTGCCCACTTTGCCAGTGTATTTCATGCCCAAAACCGCATTGGGCCAAGCAAAATACAAGTGGGTCATATGTAAGTGACCACCCTCTGTTGATTTCAGGTGTCAAATTTGTGGCCCAAGACTGGTTAACCCTTGCAAAACTACAGCTACTTATTCAAAATGGAAAATATGGTGTGTGTGCCCACTATGCCAGTGTATTTCATGCCCAAAACAGCGTTGGGCCAGGCAAAATACAAGTGGGTCACATGCAAGTGACCACTCTCTGTTGATTTCAGGGGTCAAATTTGTGGCCCAAGACTAATTAACCCTTGCAAAACTACAGCTACTTATTCAAAATGGCAATTTATAAAATGGTGTTTGTGCCCACTTTGCCAGTGTATTTCATGCCCAAAACCGCATTGGGCCAAGCAAAATACAAGTGGGTCATATGTAACTGACCACCCTCTGTTGATTTCAGGTGTCAAATTTGTGGCCCAAGACTGGTTAACCCTTGCAAAACTACAGCTACTTATTCAAAATGGAAAATATGGTGTGTGTGCCCACTATGCCAGTGTATTTCATGCCCAAAACAGCGTTGGGCCAGGCAAAATACAAGTGGGTCACATGCAAGTGACCACTCTCTGTTGATTTCAGGGGTCAAATTTGTGGCCCAAGACTGGTTAACCCTTGCAAAACTACAGCTACTTATTCAAAATGGAAAATAGGGTGTGTGTGCACGCTTTGCCAGTGTATTTCATGCCCAAAACAGTGTTGGGCCAAACAAAATACAAGTGGGTCATATGTAACTGACCACCCTCTGTTGATTTCAGGTGTCAAATTTGTGGCCCAAGACTAGTTAACCCTTGCAAAACTACAGCTACTTATTCAAAATGGAAAATATGGTGTGTGTGCCCACTATGCCAGTGTATTTCATGCCCAAAACAGCGTTGGGCCAGGCAAAATACAAGTGGGTCACATGCAAGTGACCACTCTCTGTTGATTTCAGGGGTCAAATTTGTGGCCCAAGACTAATTAACCCTTGCAAAACTACAGCTACTTATTCAAAATGGCAATTTATAAAATGGTGTTTGTGCCCACTTTGCCAGTGTATTTCATGCCCAAAACCGCATTGGGCCAAGCAAAATACAAGTGGGTCATATGTAAGTGACCACCCTCTGTTGATTTCAGGTGTCAAATTTGTGGCCCAAGACTGGTTAACCCTTGCAAAACTACAGCTACTTATTCAAAATGGAAAATATGGTGTGTGTGCCCACTATGCCAGTGTATTTCATGCCCAAAACAGCGTTGGGCCAGGCAAAATACAAGTGGGTCACATGCAAGTGACCACTCTCTGTTGATTTCAGGGGTCAAATTTGTGGCCCAAGACTAATTAACCCTTGCAAAACTACAGCTACTTATTCAAAATGGCAATTTATAAAATGGTGTTTGTGCCCACTTTGCCAGTGTATTTCATGCCCAAAACCGCATTGGGCCAAGCAAAATACAAGTGGGTCATATGTAAGTGACCACCCTCTGTTGATTTCAGGTGTCAAATTTGTGGCCCAAGACTGGTTAACCCTTGCAAAACTACAGCTACTTATTCAAAATGGAAAATATGGTGTGTGTGCCCACTATGCCAGTGTATTTCATGCCCAAAACAGCGTTGGGCCAGGCAAAATACAAGTGGGTCACATGCAAGTGACCACTCTCTGTTGATTTCAGGGGTCAAATTTGTGGCCCAAGACTAATTAACCCTTGCAAAACTACAGCTACTTATTCAAAATGGCAATTTATAAAATGGTGTTTGTGCCCACTTTGCCAGTGTATTTCATGCCCAAAACCGCATTGGGCCAAGCAAAATACAAGTGGGTCATATGTAAGTGACCACCCTCTGTTGATTTCAGGTGTCAAATTTGTGGCCCAAGACTGGTTAACCCTTGCAAAACTACAGCTACTTATTCAAAATGGAAAATATGGTGTGTGTGCCCACTATGCCAGTGTATTTCATGCCCAAAACAGCGTTGGGCCAGGCAAAATACAAGTGGGTCACATGCAAGTGACCACTCTCTGTTGATTTCAGGGGTCAAATTTGTGGCCCAAGACTAATTAACCCTTGCAAAACTACAGCTACTTATTCAAAATGGCAATTTATAAAATGGTGTTTGTGCCCACTTTGCCAGTGTATTTCATGCCCAAAACCGCATTGGGCCAAGCAAAATACAAGTGGGTCATATGTAACTGACCACCCTCTGTTGATTTCAGGTGTCAAATTTGTGGCCCAAGACTGGTTAACCCTTGCAAAACTACAGCTACTTATTCAAAATGGAAAATATGGTGTGTGTGCCCACTATGCCAGTGTATTTCATGCCCAAAACAGCGTTGGGCCAGGCAAAATACAAGTGGGTCACATGCAAGTGACCACTCTCTGTTGATTTCAGGGGTCAAATTTGTGGCCCAAGACTGGTTAACCCTTGCAAAACTACAGCTACTTATTCAAAATGGAAAATAGGGTGTGTGTGCACGCTTTGCCAGTGTATTTCATGCCCAAAACAGTGTTGGGCCAAACAAAATACAAGTGGGTCATATGTAACTGACCACCCTCTGTTGATTTCAGGTGTCAAATTTGTGGCCCAAGACTAGTTAACCCTTGCAAAACTACAGCTACTTATTCAAAATGGAAAATATGGTGTGTGTGCCCACTATGCCAGTGTATTTCATGCCCAAAACAGCGTTGGGCCAGGCAAAATACAAGTGGGTCACATGCAAGTGACCACTCTCTGTTGATTTCAGGGGTCAAATTTGTGGCCCAAGACTAATTAACCCTTGCAAAACTACAGCTACTTATTCAAAATGGCAATTTATAAAATGGTGTTTGTGCCCACTTTGCCAGTGTATTTCATGCCCAAAACCGCATTGGGCCAAGCAAAATACAAGTGGGTCATATGTAAGTGACCACCCTCTGTTGATTTCAGGTGTCAAATTTGTGGCCCAAGACTGGTTAACCCTTGCAAAACTACAGCTACTTATTCAAAATGGAAAATATGGTGTGTGTGCCCACTATGCCAGTGTATTTCATGCCCAAAACAGCGTTGGGCCAGGCAAAATACAAGTGGGTCACATGCAAGTGACCACTCTCTGTTGATTTCAGGGGTCAAATTTGTGGCCCAAGACTAATTAACCCTTGCAAAACTACAGCTACTTATTCAAAATGGCAATTTATAAAATGGTGTTTGTGCCCACTTTGCCAGTGTATTTCATGCCCAAAACCGCATTGGGCCAAGCAAAATACAAGTGGGTCATATGTAACTGACCACCCTCTGTTGATTTCAGGTGTCAAATTTGTGGCCCAAGACTGGTTAACCCTTGCAAAACTACAGCTACTTATTCAAAATGGAAAATATGGTGTGTGTGCCCACTATGCCAGTGTATTTCATGCCCAAAACAGCGTTGGGCCAGGCAAAATACAAGTGGGTCACATGCAAGTGACCACTCTCTGTTGATTTCAGGGGTCAAATTTGTGGCCCAAGACTAATTAACCCTTGCAAAACTACAGCTACTTATTCAAAATGGCAATTTATAAAATGGTGTTTGTGCCCACTTTGCCAGTGTATTTCATGCCCAAAACCGCATTGGGCCAAGCAAAATACAAGTGGGTCATATGTAAGTGACCACCCTCTGTTGATTTCAGGTGTCAAATTTGTGGCCCAAGACTGGTTAACCCTTGCAAAACTACAGCTACTTATTCAAAATGGAAAATATGGTGTGTGTGCCCACTATGCCAGTGTATTTCATGCCCAAAACAGCGTTGGGCCAGGCAAAATACAAGTGGGTCACATGCAAGTGACCACTCTCTGTTGATTTCAGGGGTCAAATTTGTGGCCCAAGACTAATTAACCCTTGCAAAACTACAGCTACTTATTCAAAATGGCAATTTATAAAATGGTGTTTGTGCCCACTTTGCCAGTGTATTTCATGCCCAAAACCGCATTGGGCCAAGCAAAATACAAGTGGGTCATATGTAACTGACCACCCTCTGTTGATTTCAGGTGTCAAATTTGTGGCCCAAGACTGGTTAACCCTTGCAAAACTACAGCTACTTATTCAAAATGGAAAATATGGTGTGTGTGCCCACTATGCCAGTGTATTTCATGCCCAAAACAGCGTTGGGCCAGGCAAAATACAAGTGGGTCACATGCAAGTGACCACTCTCTGTTGATTTCAGGGGTCAAATTTGTGGCCCAAGACTGGTTAACCCTTGCAAAACTACAGCTACTTATTCAAAATGGAAAATAGGGTGTGTGTGCACGCTTTGCCAGTGTATTTCATGCCCAAAACAGTGTTGGGCCAAACAAAATACAAGTGGGTCATATGTAACTGACCACCCTCTGTTGATTTCAGGTGTCAAATTTGTGGCCCAAGACTAGTTAACCCTTGCAAAACTACAGCTACTTATTCAAAATGGAAAATATGGTGTGTGTGCCCACTATGCCAGTGTATTTCATGCCCAAAACAGCGTTGGGCCAGGCAAAATACAAGTGGGTCACATGCAAGTGACCACTCTCTGTTGATTTCAGGGGTCAAATTTGTGGCCCAAGACTAATTAACCCTTGCAAAACTACAGCTACTTATTCAAAATGGCAATTTATAAAATGGTGTTTGTGCCCACTTTGCCAGTGTATTTCATGCCCAAAACCGCATTGGGCCAAGCAAAATACAAGTGGGTCATATGTAACTGACCACCCTCTGTTGATTTCAGGTGTCAAATTTGTGGCCCAAGACTGGTTAACCCTTGCAAAACTACAGCTACTTATTCAAAATGGAAAATATGGTGTGTGTGCCCACTATGCCAGTGTATTTCATGCCCAAAACAGCGTTGGGCCAGGCAAAATACAAGTGGGTCACATGCAAGTGACCACTCTCTGTTGATTTCAGGGGTCAAATTTGTGGCCCAAGACTAATTAACCCTTGCAAAACTACAGCTACTTATTCAAAATGGCAATTTATAAAATGGTGTTTGTGCCCACTTTGCCAGTGTATTTCATGCCCAAAACCGCATTGGGCCAAGCAAAATACAAGTGGGTCATATGTAAGTGACCACCCTCTGTTGATTTCAGGTGTCAAATTTGTGGCCCAAGACTGGTTAACCCTTGCAAAACTACAGCTACTTATTCAAAATGGAAAATATGGTGTGTGTGCCCACTATGCCAGTGTATTTCATGCCCAAAACAGCGTTGGGCCAGGCAAAATACAAGTGGGTCACATGCAAGTGACCACTCTCTGTTGATTTCAGGGGTCAAATTTGTGGCCCAAGACTAATTAACCCTTGCAAAACTACAGCTACTTATTCAAAATGGCAATTTATAAAATGGTGTTTGTGCCCACTTTGCCAGTGTATTTCATGCCCAAAACCGCATTGGGCCAAGCAAAATACAAGTGGGTCATATGTAACTGACCACCCTCTGTTGATTTCAGGTGTCAAATTTGTGGCCCAAGACTGGTTAACCCTTGCAAAACTACAGCTACTTATTCAAAATGGAAAATATGGTGTGTGTGCCCACTATGCCAGTGTATTTCATGCCCAAAACAGCGTTGGGCCAGGCAAAATACAAGTGGGTCACATGCAAGTGACCACTCTCTGTTGATTTCAGGGGTCAAATTTGTGGCCCAAGACTGGTTAACCCTTGCAAAACTACAGCTACTTATTCAAAATGGAAAATAGGGTGTGTGTGCACGCTTTGCCAGTGTATTTCATGCCCAAAACAGTGTTGGGCCAAACAAAATACAAGTGGGTCATATGTAACTGACCACCCTCTGTTGATTTCAGGTGTCAAATTTGTGGCCCAAGACTAGTTAACCCTTGCAAAACTACAGCTACTTATTCAAAATGGAAAATATGGTGTGTGTGCCCACTATGCCAGTGTATTTCATGCCCAAAACAGCGTTGGGCCAGGCAAAATACAAGTGGGTCACATGCAAGTGACCACTCTCTGTTGATTTCAGGGGTCAAATTTGTGGCCCAAGACTAATTAACCCTTGCAAAACTACAGCTACTTATTCAAAATGGCAATTTATAAAATGGTGTTTGTGCCCACTTTGCCAGTGTATTTCATGCCCAAAACCGCATTGGGCCAAGCAAAATACAAGTGGGTCATATGTAAGTGACCACCCTCTGTTGATTTCAGGTGTCAAATTTGTGGCCCAAGACTGGTTAACCCTTGCAAAACTACAGCTACTTATTCAAAATGGAAAATATGGTGTGTGTGCCCACTATGCCAGTGTATTTCATGCCCAAAACAGCGTTGGGCCAGGCAAAATACAAGTGGGTCACATGCAAGTGACCACTCTCTGTTGATTTCAGGGGTCAAATTTGTGGCCCAAGACTAATTAACCCTTGCAAAACTACAGCTACTTATTCAAAATGGCAATTTATAAAATGGTGTTTGTGCCCACTTTGCCAGTGTATTTCATGCCCAAAACCGCATTGGGCCAAGCAAAATACAAGTGGGTCATATGTAACTGACCACCCTCTGTTGATTTCAGGTGTCAAATTTGTGGCCCAAGACTGGTTAACCCTTGCAAAACTACAGCTACTTATTCAAAATGGAAAATATGGTGTGTGTGCCCACTATGCCAGTGTATTTCATGCCCAAAACAGCGTTGGGCCAGGCAAAATACAAGTGGGTCACATGCAAGTGACCACTCTCTGTTGATTTCAGGGGTCAAATTTGTGGCCCAAGACTAATTAACCCTTGCAAAACTACAGCTACTTATTCAAAATGGCAATTTATAAAATGGTGTTTGTGCCCACTTTGCCAGTGTATTTCATGCCCAAAACCGCATTGGGCCAAGCAAAATACAAGTGGGTCATATGTAAGTGACCACCCTCTGTTGATTTCAGGGGTCAAATTTGTGGCCCAAGACTAATTAACCCTTGCAAAACTACAGCTACTTATTCAAAATGGCAATTTATAAAATGGTGTTTGTGCCCACTTTGCCAGTGTATTTCATGCCCAAAACCGCATTGGGCCAAGCAAAATACAAGTGGGTCATATGTAACTGACCACCCTCTGTTGATTTCAGGTGTCAAATTTGTGGCCCAAGACTGGTTAACCCTTGCAAAACTACAGCTACTTATTCAAAATGGAAAATATGGTGTGTGTGCCCACTATGCCAGTGTATTTCATGCCCAAAACAGCGTTGGGCCAGGCAAAATACAAGTGGGTCACATGCAAGTGACCACTCTCTGTTGATTTCAGGGGTCAAATTTGTGGCCCAAGACTGGTTAACCCTTGCAAAACTACAGCTACTTATTCAAAATGGAAAATAGGGTGTGTGTGCACGCTTTGCCAGTGTATTTCATGCCCAAAACAGTGTTGGGCCAAACAAAATACAAGTGGGTCATATGTAACTGACCACCCTCTGTTGATTTCAGGTGTCAAATTTGTGGCCCAAGACTAGTTAACCCTTGCAAAACTACAGCTACTTATTCAAAATGGAAAATATGGTGTGTGTGCCCACTATGCCAGTGTATTTCATGCCCAAAACAGCGTTGGGCCAGGCAAAATACAAGTGGGTCACATGCAAGTGACCACTCTCTGTTGATTTCAGGGGTCAAATTTGTGGCCCAAGACTAATTAACCCTTGCAAAACTACAGCTACTTATTCAAAATGGCAATTTATAAAATGGTGTTTGTGCCCACTTTGCCAGTGTATTTCATGCCCAAAACCGCATTGGGCCAAGCAAAATACAAGTGGGTCATATGTAACTGACCACCCTCTGTTGATTTCAGGTGTCAAATTTGTGGCCCAAGACTGGTTAACCCTTGCAAAACTACAGCTACTTATTCAAAATGGAAAATATGGTGTGTGTGCCCACTATGCCAGTGTATTTCATGCCCAAAACAGCGTTGGGCCAGGCAAAATACAAGTGGGTCACATGCAAGTGACCACTCTCTGTTGATTTCAGGGGTCAAATTTGTGGCCCAAGACTAATTAACCCTTGCAAAACTACAGCTACTTATTGAAAATGGCAAAATATGGTGTGTGTGCCCACTTTGCCAGTGTATTTCATGCCCAAAACAGCGTTGGGCCAAGGAAAATACAAGTGGGTCATATGTAACTGACCACCCTTTGTTGATTTCAGGTGTCAAATTTGTGGCCCAAGACTGGTTAACCCTTGCAAAACTACAGCTACTTATTCAAAATGGAAAATATGGTGTGTGTGCCCGCTTTGCCAGTGTATTTCATGCCCAAAACAGTGTTGGGCCAAACAAAATACAAGTGGGTCATATGTAACTGACCACCCTCTGTTGATTTCAGGTGTCAAATTTGTGGCCCAAGACTGGTTAACCCTTGCAAAACTACAGCTACTTATTCAAAATGGAAAATATGGTGTGTGTGCCCACTATGCCAGTGTATTTCATGCCCAAAACAGCGTTGGGCCAAGCAAAATACAAGTGGGTCATATGTAAGTGACTACGCTTTGTTGATTTCAGGTGTCAAATTTGTGGCCCAAGACTAATTAACCCTTGCAAAACTACAGCTACTTATTCAAAATGGCAATTTATAAAATGGTGTTTGTGCCCACTTTGCCAGTGTATTTCATGCCCAAAACCGCATTGGGCCAAGCAAAATACAAGTGGGTCATATGTAACTGACCACCCTCTGTTGATTTCAGGTGTCAAATTTGTGGCCCAAGACTGGTTAACCCTTGCAAAACTACAGCTACTTATTCAAAATGGTAAAATATGGTGTGTGCCCACTTTGCCAGTATATTTCATGCTCAAAACAGCGTTGGGCCAGGCAAAATACAACTGCGTCATATGTAAGTGACCACCCTCTGTTGTTTATGGGGGTCAAATTTGTGGCCCAAGACTAGTTAACCCTTGCTAAACTACAGCTACTTATTCAAAATGGCAAAATATGGTGTGTGTGTGCCCACTTTGCCAGTGTATTTCATGCCCAAAACAGCGTTGGGCCAAGCAAAATACAACTGCGTCACATGTAAGTGACCACCCTCTGTTGATTTCAGCTGTCAGATTTGTGGCCCAAGACTGGTTAACCCTTGCAAAACTACAGCTACTTATTCAAAATGGTAAAATATGGTGTGTGTGCCCACTTTGCCAGTGTATTTCATGCCCAAAACAGCGTTGGGCCAGGCAAAATACAAGTGGGTCACATGCAAGTGACCACTCTCTGTTGATTTCAGGTGTCAAATTTGTGGCCCAAGACTAGTTAACCCTTGCAAAACTACAGCTACTTATTCAAAATGGCAAAATATGGTGTGTGTGCCCACTTTGCCAGTGTATTTCATGCCCAAAACAGTGTTGGGCCAGGCAAAATACAAGTGGGTCACATGCAAGGGACCCTACTCTGTTGATTTCAGGTGTCAAATTTGTGACAGAAGACTTATTAACCCTTGCGAAACTGAATGATCTGAATAAGAAGCTGGAGTTCGAATAAGAAGTGAATAAGAAGCTGGAGCTTGAATAAGAAGTGAATAAGAAGCTGGCCGAATAAGAAGCTAACTTCAGCCTCGTCTGGTTTAGAAGGATTTGGTGGCTCTGAAAAGAGCCTTTGTGTTGCTGCGTGTATAGGAGTGCCGAGTGTCTATGCCCTCTCCCCTCGGATTCTGCGGGCTAGCTGGATGTCTTTGGGCATGATGGTTACCCTCTTGGCGTGGATGGCGCACAGGTTGGTGTCCTCGAACAGCCCCACCAGATAAGCCTCACTGGCCTCTTGTAGGGCCATAACGGCAGAGCTCTGGAAGCGCAGGTCGGTCTTGAAGTCTTGGGCGATCTCACGCACCAATCGCTGGAAGGGCAGCTTGCGGATCAGCAGCTCGGTGGATTTCTGGTAGCGGCGGATCTCTCTGAGAGCAACAGTCCCGGGACGGTAGCGGTGAGGCTTCTTCACGCCGCCGGTAGCTGGGGCGCTTTTCCGAGCAGCCTTGGTTGCCAGCTGCTTGCGGGGAGCTTTACCTCCGGTAGATTTGCGGGCGGTCTGCTTGGTCCTGGCCATCTCTCCTCACGAAACACGTCTAAAGGCAAAAAAACGAATACATATAGAAAGCAGCCGCTAGCATCTCTATTTATGCACTGTGCTGCGCTGTCATTGGATGAGTTAAAGGCGCCTTTCATCCTGATTGGCTTAGGCATATGCATAGTACTTTTCAAAAAGCCCTCCAAGACTTTAGGGTTTCTCCCGGGTGCGGCAACAAAATCAGTCTCCATTAGAGGTTTTATCACGTTTCAGCCAGAAGGATTGCTGTATTCCGGGAAGTCTATGCTGGCATTCTAGCCAGGGGAGACAATCAAAACACACACACACACACACACACACACACATAGCAGTGATACAAGCCTCAAGTCTAAAGAGTCTTGAAATAGAAACCTTATTACATACAGTACTGTGAATAGCTACCGTCGGCGGGAATAGTACGTATGGGGACAGATGTGCCTCACCAGCTGTGCTCTCTACTGTCCGGGAGATCACAGTATATGTCTGCAGTAAAAACATCAGCGATTAATATGTCTGCTTACCAAGTAACATTCACGATACGATAGTCATTTGCATATTACAGCATTAAGAATACATTTATCTGGTAGATCTCAATTATCATATTATGAGAAGCTTTAGAACGGAGAATAATCAGATCTTCTGCCTGCATTGGGGACGATGTGATACTAATGTGAAACAGTAAGTAGTGTTACACTATTGTTACTATTCTATGAATACATCAGTAGATACTATCAATACCAAAGTATCAAATAAAACCACAAGCCAAATCTCATTAATCTGAGAAAGACAAAGTACAATACATGGAGAACACAGGAGGACATTTGTCTAGATAGTGTAAGGGTTTGCAATGAATGGGCTATTGGTGGAAATAACAATCAGATACAAGTGAATCACTTTTTCTTTTTGTATAGCTGAATTATTATAAATGCATATTTAATGAGTTAAGTTTCATTTCCCATTTATAAAAACAAACAAACAAACAAACAAAAAATAAGGGGTTGTTTGTTTAAGAATTGGCAAAAGGTGTATTTTATTATGTTCAATCGAGTTTAAAACTCTTATAGGGGATTATATTGCTATGAGCACAATGCACATTCAGTGACCTGAATGTATGGGAATTAAGAATAAAAATGTAATGTCATAATAATGACTCACTATGCTATGGTGCACTACAGAATACCTACAGTGAGTGCTCCTCCTTTTATTCTATCTGTGTAGGGGTTGGGTGTGCTACTGTCCATTACTCCTCATGCAATTCTATACCTATTACTGAGATTTAGTTAGTACTAAGGGAAGAGAATATTATAAATGAATAATCCATACTAAGGCAGATGGTGATTGGTGATTACCTCCTACATGGTGCCAGGTGGGATGCTTAGGGGCTACTGGCTTACCTATTGGACCCCTTGCATGTGCTACCATCACTGGAGGACAGACGGCATTTATTTCTTAGAGCGGTGGGTAATTACATTTTAGTAAACTGTTGAGAAACCTTGTGAAATATTTTGGAAATGTTCACACGACCATTTCTATATTTCCACACACTTTTACATCACTGGTGTAAAATAAAGAGTCAAAAGGATTACACCAGGCATGTCCAAACTGAGGCCCTCCAGCTGTTGTGAAACTACATATCCCAGCATGCCCCGACACAGTCTTGCTGTCAGAGAATGCTAAAGCTGTGTCAGGGCATGCTGGAAAGTGTAGTTTCTCAACAGCTGGAGGGCCGCAGTTGGGACATGCCTGGATTACACTGTACAATATGAGTAGAAATGAAACAAGCAAAACTGTTTAGGAACAGAAACTGGTTGTCTTGCTCCTTAAACTTTGCCAGCAAAATGGCCGCCGTTGCCATGGTTACTAGAAATTGCTAGGCAACCGAAAATGGTTGTCATGCTTAATCTACTTGGCCTGAAAAATGGCCACTTTCTCCTGCAGGGTCCACAGGGTATCCACAGGATACATTGGGATATGGATGAGCGACAGCGGATCTTGCACCAATCGGTCAAAGCTTTCTGGGCTCCCAGTACGCAGTGGGCCCGTCTATATATACCTGCCACCTGGCTCAGGCAAATCAGTTTTTAGTTTGGTGAGGCAGGAGCCGGACCATGGTCTAAGGGCTGCTGGTTTTTGGCAGCCATAAGCTTTTTTACTTTATTTTTATAGTCTTACTATTTTTTTCTGAGTGATCTTTCTAAACAGCGTCTTATACGTACCTTAGAAAGAGTCACTCCAACTACTCCCCGCCGAGTCGCGACAACGCTTACCCACGAGTACAGTGCTGTTTCGGCGGGCGTCTGTGTCGGATAAAACTAGCAAGTCCAGCAGACGTTACCAGGCTGTGGCCGGAGCACGGGAGGAAGGTAAGGCATAGGTTCCGCTTAGAGGGGGAACATGGACACAGCCGCACTCTTTTGGGGGAAACTACCAAACAGTCGCTGACGCGGCTGCCACCGAGAGTGCACAAGTGCTAGGCCTTAGGGATCAAAGGCTCCAGGAGTAGCATGAGGCTGCGATCCCTAATTTTGAGATCAGCAGTGGGGAGACGGATGCACCCCTGGTCGCCCCTCCCCCCCCGATTCACGACCAGTTTCCTCCGAGTCTCCTGCCATAAACTGAAGCGGCTGTGTGACTGGTGCATCAGTGTTCACTTGGCAATCTGTGTTCACTATATTTTCACGGAGCGGCGGTGGACACTTATAGCATATGGATCCACTCGTATTTATCGATTCTGGAAGCGGGGTAAGTCTCCCTGTATCCCGCTCTCCTGAGTGGGGGCTATAAAACACTAAGTGGGTCATTCAGACCTGATCGCATGCTGTAGTTATTTGCAGCCGTGCGATCGGGTCTGAACAGCGCATGCGTGGGGGCCGCAATGCGCAGGCGCGTTGCTGGCCGGCGATGGCCATCACTGGGCAGCGACAAAAATAATGAAGAAAGCATTCGCAGCAGCAAACACAAGAAGATTGACAGGAAGAGGCCGTCCGGGGGTGTCAACTCACCGTTTTCTGGGAGTGTTGAGGAAAACGCATGCGTGTCCGGCCGTTTCCATGGAGGGATCCTGACATCAGCTCCAGCAAGGATCATTGCAGCGGGTGAGCAAGTCCTGAGCTGTGCAGAGACTGCACAAACTTTTTGTTTGTGCAGCTCTCTGCACAAGCGTTTGCAGCCATACACAGCAATCCCACCTCCCCTGTGGGTGGCGATTACCTGGTCGTAGCAGTGCAAAAAATAGCCTGCATGCAACCATGTCTGAATTAGGCCCTAAGTCTCTATCTACCTTTGAGTACAAATAGTTGGATAAGGGCATAATGCATATGAGTTTGATAATATTACTGTGGTTTCTTTTGCTATGCGTCTGAATACAGTTAAAGCATTTTTATAAAGTAATGCAGTGATATGTTTCTCCTACATACGTGAACTGTACCTGTAGTTGAATATGTGGTCATATTGCTTATTATACTAATGTATAGTCTGTGACTGACTGTTAGTGTGATTGCTGACTTTGCTATAAATTCTGTCAGTTTTCTCTGTTTACTCCGATCCTCAATGCTGGTGCTAAACAGGGTAGGGTCGGATTGTATGTCACTTTAACACATTTTAAAGTGATTACAGTCACAAATTGTGTATTACACTGTTAAATTGTCTGATTATTTATCATGTCTTAGAGCAGAAAAGGTGAGGAAAACACACTCACATCAGCACCAACACTCATATCATGTTTGTCATGTAAAGCTGGGTTAACATCTCAGGATCTGGTTCAAGATGGGTTGTGTGCAAACTGTATTAGCTTTCACCAAGGTCTCTTGAAATATTCAAGGCAGATGCAGGTGTAAGTTGATCCACCATGGGCTATGTTTGCACAGGACATTATCCAGTATAGCTGAGTGGATAATTCCAACTTCTGTACCGGTGATAGGTTGCACTATTATATGTGCAGCACAGGGGAAGCAGTAGCCTCTCAACAGAAACAGGCTGAAAAGCCAGTGGTAAGTAAATCATTTAGACACAAAACAACATCTTCAGAGTCTACACATGTTTCAGATGAGGACTCATCAGAGGACGAAGACTCATTACACTCTGGTTCTGAATATGAGGATGAGGAAGAAGGTCTCAGCTCAGTGGACATATCTGAGTTGATTACTGCAATGAAATCCATTTTATCCTTAGAAGAATCAACATATACTGTGTTAAAATCCAAGGCACCTTTATTTAAACGTCCCAAAACAGGTAAGACTGAGTTTCCTGGATCAGAACAGCTGACGGAAATTATGGAAGAGGCTTGGGTTATGCCCAGTAAGAAATTTAGAATTCCTAGGAAATGGAATTCCAATTACCCTTTTCTGACTGAGGACTGTTTAAAGAGAGAGGTAGCCCCTAAAGTAGATATGCATGTGATTCGCTTAGTGCAAAAATCTACATTACTTCTGCCTTCAACATCAATAAATGATGTCACGGATAGGAGAGTAGATGGTTTGCTAAAAAACAACAACTTTTTTTTCCCTGTCTGGGGCAATCATTAGACCAGCCATGGCCTCAGCCTGGATGGCTAAAGCAGTGGCTGTCTGGCAAGATGCATTGGTAGGGGAAATTTCAACGACATCCAGAGAGCAAAAATCCCATGTGACACATATCAAACAGGCTGCAATATTCTTGGAAGAAGCAGCCTTAGATATGGGCACTATTGCCTCTCAAACATCAGCCTCAAAATTAGCCGCTCACCGAGCAGTTTAGCTACGCACCTGGAAAGCTGATTCAGAATACAAAAAAGATAAGCCATCAGCCTGATGGTGCGGGCCTCCACCTGGGGGAACCCAGGGTGGGAGGCCGACTTATTCATTTTGCACAAATCTGGCAGCAGTCTACCACAGATGCCTGGGTGCAAGAAGCGGTGTATCCCAGTTATGCGTTTTCTTTCAGGAAAAACCCTACTCAAAGGTTTTTTTTTTTTTATTGTACCAGCCTTTCTTTGGTAGAAATGAGGGCCAGGGTTTTGCAAGAGGCAGTTCAGAAATTGCTTCAGTCAGGAGTAATCATTCCTGTTCCTCCTGCACAACAAGGACAGGGTTTCTACTCCAACCTGTTTTTAGTCCAGAAGCTGAACTAGTCGTTCCAGCTCACACTCAATCTAAAAATGCTGAACAAATACATTTGGGTACCTCGGTTTCATATGGAGACCTTACATTCCATCATTTTGGCTATGGAACCATGGGATTTTATGGTATCCCTGGATATACAGGATCCTTACCTGCATGTTCCTATAGCTCTGTCCCATCAGCGCTATCTCAAATTCGCTATCCTCCAACAGCATTTTCAGATTCAGGCTCTGCCATTTGGTCTGGCCACAGCCCCCAGAGTATTCACCAAAAATGTGGTGATTATGGTAGCTTATCTCCGCCAGCAGGGGATAAGAATATTTCCATACCTCAACGATCTTTTTATCCTGGCACAGTCTCAGGTATTGCTTCTGTGTCATCTGCAACATACAATAGAGTGTCTGCAGAAGCACGGTTGGCTCATAGATTGGGCAAAATCATCTTTTGTTCCGTCATAACGGATGACTCATTTGGGGCTGTATTGGATTTGAGCCGTCAGAGAGTAATTTTACTTCTGAGAAAAATATCCAAACGTCAGTAAAGGATCCAGGAGCTTCTACACTGTCGAAGAGTATAAATTCTCGCAGCAATGTGTGTGATGTGTCTAATGGTGTCAATTTTCAACATGGTAGAGTATGCTCAGTTCCATTCAAGACCTCTGCAACATCGGATCCTTACCAAGTGGAATGGGGTCATCAGACAATAAAAATGCAGACTATGATTCTTCCTCTGGAAGGAAGGAGGTCATTAGCCTGGTGGCTACAGACAGCCCATCTGGACAAAGGGAGACCCTTTTGGATATCAGATTGGGAAATTCTGACAACAGATGCCAGCCTTCAGGGCTGAGGAGCAGTGTCAGGAAGAAATTGCTTCTAGGTGCAGTGGACCAAGGAAGATGGATGCCCTGTCAGTGAGATGGGACTTTCGTCTGGCCTATGTGTTTCCTACCATCACCCTGTTAACCAGGGTGGTGAGAAAGGTAAAAGTATGGATGGTGTAATGGTTAGCATTACTGCCTCACAGCACTGAGGTCATGGGTTCGATTCCCACCATAGCCCTAACTGTGTGGAGTTTGTATATTCTCCCCGTACTTGCATGGGTTTCCTTCGGGTACTCCGGTTTCCTCTCACAATCCAAAAATATACTGGTAGGTTAATTGGCTTCCAACAAAGAAAAAAAAATAACCCTAGTGTGAATGTGTGTCTGTGTGTACATGTGATAGGGTTTATAGATTGCAAGCTCCACTGGGGCAGGGACTGATGTATATGGCTAAATATGCTCTGTAAAGCACTGCAAAATATATGTATAATATATAAATAACTGGTAATAATAATAATAATAATAATAATAATAATAATAATATGTGTACACTATATAAAAAACTGGTGGCGGTTGTAATAATAATAATAATAATAAAAAGGAAAAGTGCCGTTATACTAATAGCTCCGGCTTGGCCCATAAAACATTGGTACACAGATCTGCAGAGGATGTCGATGGATGCTCTATTCCTACTACCTCAACATCCAGATCTACTGATTCAGGGGCCTTGCCATCACAGACATCTGGATTGACTGTCTTTGATGGCGTGGCTCTTGAGACCTCCATCCTGAAGTCAAAAGGATTCTCTCAACAGGTAATTCAAACAATGCTTAGAGCAAGGAAAACCTCCTCAGCTCGCATTTATCACATAATATGGCAAGCCTATGTTCAATGGTGCAGTGAACGGAAACTTGACCCCAGGTCTTTCAGAATTTCCAGAATCCTAGCATTCCTTCTGGTTTAAGGGTGGCTTCCTTGAGAGTGCAGGTGTCAGCACTAACTGTATGGTTCCAAAAGAAAATTGCCAACCTACAGAATGGGCACACTTTTTTCCAGGTAATGCTGCACATTCAACGTCCCTCTGTTCCTCCTACAGTGCCTTGGGATCTAAGTTTAGTTCTAAAGGCCCTTCAAGTTGCCTCATTTGAACCACTTAAAAGAGTAGATTTTAAATGGTTGACAGCTAAGGTTCTCTTTCTTCTGGCTATGGCTTCAGCTCGAAGAGTTTCAGCATTTGGCGCATTATTATTTTGTCCTCCATTTCTCATTTTTTATCCAGATAGATCGGTTCTCAGAACTAAATCTGGGTATCTTCCTAAGGTGGTGTCTAAATTCCACCTTTACAAAGAAATTGTAGTCCCGGCTTTCCAGGGGCCAGACCTATCTGCGGGAGATACATCGTTGGAAATTGTCCATGCCTTAAGGATCTACGTAGATCGTACCAGTGCTATCAGAAAGACAGATTATCTCTTTGTTCTCTACGGATTTCATAGGAGAGGGTGGCCTGCTGGTAAGCAGACACTGGCGAGGTGGCTTTGGATGACGATTTCAGAAGCATATTCGAAGGCTGATCTCCTGTTTCCGGATAATGTCTCTGCTCACTCTACTCGTAAAGTAGGTCCATCATGGACAGCACAGCATGGTGCTTCAGCAGAACAGATATGTAAGGTAGCCACATGGTCTTCCATTAACACATTCATTAGACATTTTGCTTGTGGATACCTTTGCCTCTCAGGATGCTGAATTTGGGCCAAGCATTCTCCTGTCTAATCAGGAGCGTTGCCACCACTAAATTGCTTTGGGACATCCCAATGTATCCTGTAGATACCCTGTGGACCCTGCAGGAGAAATATAAGTTATGGTAATAAGTTACCATTGATAACAGTATTTCTCCTATGTCCACAGATATCCCACCTTGACGCACCTGATTTGAGGATCCTTTTACTCACTAAACTCTTCCCTCTTGTACGGAAGGGTGGGAGGTTGTGCATGTGTGGTCTTCTCGCCTGATTAGTGCTCTACATGATGCTCCTGCCTTAAGCTTTGGAAAACAACTGATTTACCTGACCCAGGAGGCGAGGATATATGGACGGGTCCACTGCATGCTGGGAGGCCAAAAAGCTTTGACCGATTAGTGTAAGAACCGCTGTCGCTCAACCATATAACAATGTATCCTGTGAAACCTGTGGATTTAGGAAAAATACTGTTATCAATGGTAAGTTCTTACCATAACGTATATGTTGCTATGGTTGCCGAACTGTTGCCAGGGAACAGAAACTGGTTGTCATGCTTAAATCAAATTTGCCATCAAAATGGCCACTGTTGCCATGGTTACCCGACATTGCTAGGGAACTGAAACTGGTTCAATGTTTAGACTACTTGGCCTTCAAAATGGCCAGCATTGCCATAATTATCGGACATTGCTAGGCAACTTCCCTGGAGCACTTTCCCAGCTGGTATGGAGCCACCCAGGTGAAAAGAGGAACAGTTTCCCCGAGTTTTGGGGCTTGTTCTTGGGGAATCTATACAAAGCAAAGGCCCTGGTACTGGAAAAAACGGTTTAATGTCTCATACTGATGTAACGGTATTGGGCAGCATGAAGCCTATTACTAAGGGTAAGGCCGAAACTAGGATTTTCGCCACCAGGGAAAAAGCAGTGATTCCCCTCCCCAAAATGTGTTTATAAAAAATGTTATTATTAATAATAACAATAGTAATATTAATAATAATAAAATAAAAATATATAAAAAAAAAAAACCCTAAGACTAAAATAATCACATTATCAAAAATTTAGAAAAAAGAGGGATATTTTGGACAACATCCCCCTATGTGATCCAAATGCCCTCTGCGTCACATACCCCATCAGCGGCGTGTTTCACTACATTCCCCCCTGTGTGTCCCCACACATTGCACTTTATCATAACACCTCATTACTGCACTACATTCCCCTATCCACTGCACTACATCACTACACTACATGCATTCACATCAGTCCCTGCCCCAGTGGAGCTTACAATATATATTCCCTACCACATGCACCACTTAAACAATTTTTATTGGGACTCAATTAATTATATTTTTGGATTGTGGGAGAAAACTGGAGTACCCGTAGGAAACCCATGCAAATACAGGGAGAATATACAAACTCCACACAGTTACAGTAGAGCCATGGTGGGAATCAAACTAATGACCTCAGTGCTGTGAGGAAGTAATGCTAACCATTACACCATCCGTACTGCCTCCGAGAAGCTTTAGATCTGAGTATAATCAGAAATTCGGAATGTGCTGGAAACTATTATACTAATAGGAAACAGTAAATACCATTGTATGTACTTGCAAACTATACTCACTAATTCCAGGGAGATATTAATATGAATGCAGATATACATAAAAATAAAAATAAGAAAAGTCACAACTACATATGTCAAAAACACTGTCTATGGCATAAAATAATAATGATGATTTCATTTTTAAAACGTTAATACATTAATCATATTAAGTCATATTAGGTCATCGCTACCGTACGGTAGCTTTAGAATGGAGTATGAACAGAACTTCTGCGTGTGTGAAACGATATGATACTAATGGGAAACGGTATTATTCAATTGTAACTATTCCATTGAAACATTTGGATACAATCTGTGAAAGTATCAACTTAGACCACAAGCTAAAGCTTATGTATCCGGGAAACTGCATGAAGAGAATATAAAGCTGCTGTGTACTGTATGTGGATTGTACAAAGGGGATTTTCATCTGCTCAGTGGAGACTAATTTCAGATACAATAGTCCCTGTACGTAAAATCAACCACTTATTGTTCTATTTTAGTTACTGTCTTTTTCTTTATGCAGATATATTTATTTATTTTTATATCCATTTTACATGTTCTTGAAAAAAATAAACATTAAAAGTATTGAAAAAAAAATATTTTTATGGGTCAGCTTTTATTTCTATTTTGTTTCTACCATCCTTGGGGCCCCAGAAATCCCTAGTAGTGGCCCAGGTCTAGCTCCGTGTTCTCCCTACCTGCTCTGGAGACTCTCAATGCTCTAGATCACAACTCCAGCATGCAATCATGGGTTGGGGAAGAGAGTGAGACCTGGATGGTACTTGCTGCTGGCACTAGAGATGAGCCTGGCACACGCCCTCCAGTTAGTAGTCATCGGTATTTTTCAAGAACCCGCTTCCATCTCCATTTGCCTTCCATTCCTCAATGTCGATCCTCTCCTCTCAGCTAGTTATTTTTTAACAAGCTACGTCATTTAAATTTTATTCCGCATAACTATTGTGAGCATATAATTCTTCAACATCTTCCTATCTTCTCCTATTTGTTCTTCCTTTTCCTCCCCCGTGTTCCATCACGTCTCCCCCGATTTTCCCCTTGTCTCTCCCATCTCCCCGTTTGTTTCCTGTTGCCATCTTTACCCATTCACCTTTATTTTCCCCCTGTTTCTCTTCCTTTCATCCATTCCTTCCACCTGCCACTACCCTTAGAGGTCCCCTTATGTATCCCCATATTTCTGCCTCTCCATTTTTCCCTCTGTACCCTTATTATTCTCCATATTATTACTGTCTCCTTTTATTTGTATCACTATTCATACCGATTCCCTCTGTTGTTCCTTTTGCTCCTCTGATCTCCCACTCCTCGTCTCCTTATTTCTCCCGTCTCCAGATATTGTACCCTTTATTCCTATGGTCTCACCCTATTGCTCCCATGTCCTCTTTTAAAAATATCAGTCTCCTATCAATGGGAACGGGACCCCATAGCCCACCTACTGACACACTTAAGATGCATAGATATGCATCAATGTCTATATGGATCATTATAAGAACATGTGGAGAAAACGCCACCAGCATTTTTCAGGACATGGAGAATCTCAGGCCGGCATGATTATTCTGAAGCTGATTATGCACGCCAGATATCTTTCTTTTATTTATTTAGTCAAAGTAACTAGAGTTCCCAGACAGGAGTGCCAATACCTTGTGGGGCAACCTGCCTGTGCTATCCATCCGGGTGTACAGCATCCCACACATCACCTTTATGTCTTTCAAAATGCGGCATCCTCTGCACTGATTATGCCCCAGCCACCTTTGTTCGGTGTAGTGCCTGGAGGAGAGAAAAGTGCCCGATGAGACATTTTTCGCTTCGCAGAAAAGATGTATTACACGCCAGCCAGATCATGCCTGGTCTAGGTGAGCTGACAGGGGCTATTCCCGGCACTCTTCACAGCGCATAGGCTAGCAATGACAGTAAAGGGTTAGGGGAGACCTTGGAGTACTGGTGTGGTGCAGAGAGCCAGCTCGCCGCTCACCTCATGCCCTATAAAAGACTGTTTTTCTGCGCTAGGGAAACACAAGGTGAGAGCAGATTCCCCCGTACACTCAGACAGGGAAGAGTTTACACGGCTGCTCATTCCGCCAATGGGAGCACAGAACACCTCACTCTCGGCAGCCAATCACAGCACAGCCGGCAGTGTATATAAAAGACGTGAGTCAACACCGGGCGTTGTAGTATTATTGATTAAAGTTAAGTTCTGCAAACATGGCGGAAACTGCCCCCGTCGCCGCCGCTGTTCCTCCATCAGAGGTCGCAGCCAAAAAGAAGAGGCAGCCGAAGAAAGCTGCTGGAAGAGCAAAGAAGAGCGGCAAGTCTTCTGGACCCAGCGTCTCCGAGCTGATCGTAAAAGCCGTGGCCGCCTCTAAAGAGCGCAGCGGGGTTTCTCTTGCCGCCCTGAAGAAGGCTCTGGCTGCCGGAGGCTACGATGTGGAGAGGAACAACAGCCGCATCAAAGTGGGGGTGAAAGGATTAGTGACCAAAGGAACTCTCACCCAGGTGAAAGGTACCGGCGCTTCCGGCTCCTTCAAGCTCAATAAGAAACAAGTGGAAAGCAAGAAGGCCGCCCAGAAGTCCCTGAAGCCCAAGAAACCTGCAGCGAAGAAAGTGGCCAAATCCCCGAAGAAGCCCAAGAAGGCTCCGAGTGCAGCCAAGACCCCGAAAAAGGTGAAGAAACCCGCTACAGCGGCTGCTGCCAAAAGCCCAAAGAAGCCTATAGCCGTGAAGCCTAAGAAGGCGGCCAAGAGTCCCGCCAAGAAGGCGGCGAAGCCCAAAGCTGCCAAGAGTCCGGCCAAGAAGGCAGCGAAGCCAAAAGCCACAAAAAGCCCGGCCAAGAAGGCAGCTAAGCCTAAGAAAGCTGCGGCCAAGAAGTGATTGTAAAGCCGCAGCCTCTCTTCCTTGTTATCCCCCAAAGGCTCTTTTCAGAGCCACCCACCCTGTCTCGGCAGAGCTGTAGGCGCACGATGTGATCTATTGGGGGACTAAATAAAAACTGTAGTGAAGAAGTCGCTACATGTGGCAGAAATATCTAGTTTGTCCCTTACACATCAGTCCTAGAAACATAGCTCTTGATAGCAGGATATGGACCACTTGGCCCATCTACTCTGCCCCATGCAGTCACTGCATAAGTGGGATATGCAGGGGAGCGGGACTAAATGCAGTTATCTGTTAAATCTGCAGATAGATCGGGAACGTATACACTAAAGTGTCGGGTTCTTCTATCTCCAGCCGCCCGTAGTAGCTGAATGGTTGTTTTATGTGTACTTGGTCGTACAGTCTGGTGTAAGGAACAGCACCGCGTGTTCTGCACGCCATTCCCGGTGATGTACAGACTGCGAGGTACCCGGACAAGGTATAATTGTTTGCTACAAAAAAAAAAATGCCTCCCTTGAAAATACAGCCTGTTCCTATAGCTCGTTTCTGGATTAATGTAGGAGACCCTTAAATTAGTTAATTAACGTTCAAAGCCTGCAGGACCCCTCTATGGACTAGGCGGCGGGTGGCAGGCTGTGTGGTGCCCTGGATGATATGTAGTCCTGCAGCGCTTGGTGCCTCCTTTCCCGAGCCCCTTACCTCTCCCAGGCATTGTCCCCCCAAAAAATGAATTATGTAACCTGGCTGCTTTCATCAAATTTGCATATAAGCTGAGCTGCGCTGATTGGTAGAAGTAAGCATGTCCCCCTCCACCGATTGGTTTAAAGAAGAGCGGATACATTTTTCAAAAACTCCGCCGATAAGCTAAGCTGTAAGAGAACATGGATTTCCTAGTGAATACTTAGTTTGTCCTTCATAAAAAAAACTTGTGTCCAACAGCTTAGAACTAGTCAGCCACCGACAGTGTGTTGTGCCATCTTCGAAACAAAGGATCATGGCGGTACCTCTAGGACAAATCTACTCACGTCTCACCCACTGCAAGAATTCATAAACATTACACATTAGTAGTGGCCAGCTTGGGCATAAGCTCACTAAAATACTGGCCCGGTCCTTTCATCATCACTCCAAATAAAGACAGCAACCACTAGCGGTGTGCCTAATGTGAGGGAACGATTAAGTACTAGGACCCGGCTTATAGTCAGAGTACAGCACTACACAGAGACGTTGGGTTACAGATCTTTCGTAGAAGAGATGGGCGGCCCTGAAAAGGGCCTTTGTGTGCGGGTGATGGTATTAGATGCGCCTCGGTGTTTAGCCTCCGAAGCCATACAGAGTGCGGCCCTGGCGCTTGAGAGCATAGACCACATCCATAGCGGTGACCGTCTTCCTCTTGGCGTGCTCGGTGTAGGTGACGGCGTCCCGGATCACGTTCTCCAGAAACACCTTCAGCACCCCGCGGGTCTCCTCGTAGATGAGGCCGGAGATACGCTTCACGCCTCCTCTCCGGGCAAGGCGGCGGATGGCAGGCTTGGTGATGCCCTGGATGTTGTCCCGCAGCACCTTCCTATGGCGCTTAGCGCCTCCTTTTCCGAGCCCCTTACCTCCTTTACCTCTTCCAGACATTATTCAATAGCTAACGACAAAGAAATATGAGGCAACCCATTTTCGGTTGCTCTTTAGAAAGAGGTAAGCGGACCTGATGGGTGACTGAGCACTTTGAGAGGCGGAGTCATGGCTATAATTAGATGTTAAAAAGTCACTGCCTTACCATCAGATTAGGGGCATAAGATGTATACGCAATATAAAGTTACACTTAGCTAAGATCTTTTTTCCCATACAATTCCTGTACTTGGTACAACATAATATTCAACCTAAGATACAATGTAATATTATCCATACTGAGTCCCATTCTTATCAACGTCCCAACATTTGATATAAGGCTCATAACAGATGATATAGATGACGACTGAGAAATAGCAAATCAGAAAAAATGAAATGTCATAAATATAGGACAGCATAAAGTATAATAAATATATATATATATATATATATATATATATTAGCACTGCACTATAATTTATTTTATATAATAGATTACTTTATTTAGCACACTGTTGTTCATAGACTTATTTTTATTGAAGTAAAAAAAAAAAACATTTAGAATTTAACCGTTTTAATATCCATTATTATATATTGTCCAGATAAATAATAGGTATATAATAAGTGACTTGCACAACCTCATTGGGATTGGAGGATGAAAATTCAAAATGGACCAATGAGTCGAACAGATTTCGGCGGGACAAAACAAAATCACTCCAATGACATGCCGCTTCTGGCTGGTCAGTGTAACGTCTGTCCCGGGCTCGGTCTGAGTGTCAGCTCTGCGCTTCGGTCTCTCTTCTCCCTGTAATAATGAGCGCCGCTGATACTGCACTCAGCCAGTCCCGCTCCGGAACACTGCTGCTCAGCCACCCCCTGTATCTCTGTTACTATAGGGAGCACAGCTGGCACGTGTACCTAAGCCAGCATTGTATTGTGCGATCATAAAGATCTCCTTTCATTAAATGCAGCTAAACGGAACCTGATGTCTTATAATGGATTCGGTGCAATATACCTGCAGTGATACCGGAGATTGGATCCCGGTGTTACACGTGCAGTGATACAGTAACAATAGCATTCTACACAGGGCATCTTGAAAGACAAACAACCTTTTAGCAACTGTGTTTATAGGAGATTCAAAGTGATACGAACAACGGGACCAATTGCTACAATCTACTGATACTTTGTAACATTGGAATAAGATACAATAATTCTCTAGTTCTGCAGCAGCTACACGGGCAGTCACTGCTCTATGGATTGCTTTATGTAAGCACTAATGCTGACATCTGTAATATGATGACTATATGACCCCGCTTTAGTTTGGAAGTGAATATACAGTTCATGGAAGCGGAGATACAATAAGGCAGATTTGCAAGTAGCACATATAATACCCATCATAGTTTCAGCCCGATTAGAGAGGAGGTGGGTGGCTCTTAGAAGAGCCTTTGTGTTGATGTGGGTCAGAGAAGGGGGTGATTACTTGGCGCTGGTGTACTTGGTAACAGCCTTGGTGCCCTCGGACACGGCGTGCTTGGCCAGCTCTCCCGGCAGCAGCAAGCGTACGGCGGTCTGGATCTCCCGGGAGGTGATGGTCGAGCGCTTGTTGTAATGAGCCAGGCGAGAAGCTTCCCCAGCAATGCGCTCAAAGATGTCATTGACAAAGGAGTTCATGATGCCCATAGCCTTGGAGGAGATGCCGGTGTCAGGGTGCACCTGCTTCAGCACCTTGTAGACGTAAATGGCGTAACTCTCCTTCCTGCTCTTCCTACGCTTCTTCCCATCCTTCTTCTGGGTCTTGGTCACCGCTTTCTTAGAGCCTTTCTTAGGCGCCGGAGCAGACTTTGCTGGATCAGGCATTCTTTAGGATCTCTTCGACACAATGTAGAAAATCTGTGCGGTCATCTCACACATCTGTTTTATTTATAGGCAGCTTATGCAAACGAGGCATCACCAATGCAAGCTACACTATTGGGTAGAAGTGTCATGTGACACTGGTAGGCATCGTAACCCCACTCTTCTTTTTGCGGATTGGTCTGTGGATGAAGTTGAGCTGCATTGTTTAGCTTGTAAGCAGACCAATCACAGAGCAAGCAGCATGTCGCTTCTGAGTATATATGTAAGAGGAGGGCGGTGTTTTAGAGACATTTCTCTCAGTGTTTCTGTTGAAAGAGAGACTCTTTTATCTCATTGAACCTCGCAAGCATGTCTGGAAGAGGGAAACAAGGCGGCAAGACCCGTGCTAAGGCAAAGACTCGCTCATCCCGGGCCGGTCTCCAGTTCCCAGTCGGTCGAGTTCACCGTCTGCTGAGGAAGGGAAACTATGCGGAGCGTGTGGGAGCCGGTGCCCCGGTGTATCTGGCCGCAGTACTGGAGTACCTGACGGCTGAGATTCTTGAGCTTGCCGGAAACGCCGCCCGCGACAACAAGAAGACCCGCATCATCCCCCGCCACCTGCAGCTGGCTGTGCGCAACGACGAAGAGCTCAATAAACTGCTCGGTGGGGTGACCATCGCCCAGGGAGGCGTTCTGCCCAACATCCAGGCCGTGCTGCTGCCCAAGAAGACCGAGAGCCACAAACCAGCTAAGAGCAAGTGATTTCACTGCTAGATACTTGTCCCCGCAACACAAAGGCTCTTTTCAGAGCCACCCACCCTGACCCCAAAGAGCTGATTCATGATATGCTGTACATGTGGGAGTAAGTAGCCCGCTGTTTAGCGGGATAGGTGCGAGTATCGTACTTGGCGTTGTGCTTCTGACGGGAAGTAAATCAGACCCTTGCGTGTAACAAGCAGTAGAGCGCAGACATAACAATGTTATTTCCATAATGTTCTTTCTGCAATAGGACTTATAGCGCTAAACAAATTAAATTAATACAATACAGCACAGAAACCGTGGAGCGCAGGGAAGCTATGCAGGAGATACTAAATGGACATTTAGAGAGTGATGAGTGTGTATGAAAGATTCTAGAGCGGGGGCCTCTCGAGCTATGCGGGGATGTGAGTTCCATAGAATCGGAGCTGCACGGCTAAATGCTTGACCCCCAGATTCATTAAGGGAGGTACTAGATGTGTAGGGCAAGTTCCTCGGTAGAGGACTCTATAAAGAGCCGCCTTACAGGCATTTACTTCCATAGAAAAGTGCTCATGGAGCCTTATTAAAACGTTCCCTTACACTTGATCAACTCTAACCTTTCATGGTGAAGACTAGTAGCCCCCTGTGCCCTGACTGCACGCTGAATTGAGGAGGCTCCCGCCACTGTTCCAGGGCAGCGGCAAGCTGGAAGGAAGGTGCGGGCAATTAAGGGATATAGGCCGTGAGCTTAGTGGCTACTAACTACGAGGAGCCTGGGCAGAGCTAAAGGAGGTGGTATCCGTCCAATTAAACACCATTGTGTAACTTATGCTTCAGCTGGTTTAGAAGGATTTGGTGGCTCTGAAAAGAGCCTTTGTGTTGCTGCGTGTATAGGAGTGCCGAGTGTCTATGCCCTCTCCCCTCGGATTCTGCGGGCTAGCTGGATGTCTTTGGGCATGATGGTTACCCTCTTGGCGTGGATGGCGCACAGGTTGGTGTCCTCGAACAGCCCCACCAGATAAGCCTCACTGGCCTCTTGTAGGGCCATAACGGCAGAGCTCTGGAAGCGCAGGTCGGTCTTGAAGTCTTGGGCGATCTCACGCACCAATCGCTGGAAGGGCAGCTTGCGGATCAGCAGCTCGGTGGATTTCTGGTAGCGGCGGATCTCTCTGAGAGCAACAGTCCCGGGACGGTAGCGGTGAGGCTTCTTCACGCCGCCGGTAGCTGGGGCGCTTTTCCGAGCAGCCTTGGTTGCCAGCTGCTTGCGGGGAGCTTTACCTCCGGTAGATTTGCGGGCGGTCTGCTTGGTCCTGGCCATCTCTCCTCACGAAACACGTCTAAAGGCAAAAAAACGAATACATATAGAAAGCAGCCGCTAGCATCTCTATTTATGCACTGTGCTGCGCTGTCATTGGATGAGTTAAAGGCGCCTTTCATCCTGATTGGCTTAGGCATATGCATAGTACTTTTCAAAAAGCCCTCCAAGACTTTAGGGTTTCTCCCGGGTGCGGCAACAAAATCAGTCTCCATTAGAGGTTTTATCACGTTTCAGCCAGAAGGATTGCTGTATTCCGGGAAGTCTATGCTGGCATTCTAGCCAGGGGAGACAATCAAACACACACACACACACACACACACACACACACACACACACACACACACACACACACACACACATAGCAGTGATACAAGCCTCAAGTCTAAAGAGTCTTGAAATAGAAACCTTATTACATACAGTACTGTGAATAGCTACCGTCGGCGGGAATAGTACGTATGGGGACAGATGTGCCTCACCAGCTGTGCTCTCTACTGTCCGGGAGATCACAGTATATGTCTGCAGTAAAAACATCAGCGATTAATATGTCTGCTTACCAAGTAACATTCACGATACGATAGTCATTTGCATATTACAGCATTAAGAATACATTTATCTGGTAGATCTCAATTATCATATTATGAGAAGCTTTAGAACGGAGAATAATCAGATCTTCTGCCTGCATTGGGGACGATGTGATACTAATGTGAAACAGTAAGTAGTGTTACACTATTGTTACTATTCTATGAATACATCAGTAGATACTATCAATACCAAAGTATCAAATAAAACCACAAGCCAAATCTCATTAATCTGAGAAAGACAAAGTACAATACATGGAGAACACAGGAGGACATTTGTCTAGATAGTGTAAGGGTTTGCAATGAATGGGCTATTGGTGGAAATAACAATCAGATACAAGTGAATCACTTTTTCTTTTTGTATAGCTGAATTATTATAAATGCATATTTAATGAGTTAAGTTTCATTTCCCATTTATAAAAACAAACAAACAAACAAACAAAAAATAAGGGGTTGTTTGTTTAAGAATTGGCAAAAGGTGTATTTTATTATGTTCAATCGAGTTTAAAACTCTTATAGGGGATTATATTGCTATGAGCACAATGCACATTCAGTGACCTGAATGTATGGGAATTAAGAATAAAAATGTAATGTCATAATAATGACTCACTATGCTATGGTGCACTACAGAATACCTACAGTGAGTGCTCCTCCTTTTATTCTATCTGTGTAGGGGTTGGGTGTGCTACTGTCCATTACTCCTCATGCAATTCTATACCTATTACTGAGATTTAGTTAGTACTAAGGGAAGAGAATATTATAAATGAATAATCCATACTAAGGCAGATGGTGATTGGTGATTACCTCCTACATGGTGCCAGGTGGGATGCTTAGGGGCTACTGGCTTACCTATTGGACCCCTTGCATGTGCTACCATCACTGGAGGACAGACGGCATTTATTTCTTAGAGCGGTGGGTAATTACATTTTAGTAAACTGTTGAGAAACCTTGTGAAATATTTTGGAAATGTTCACACGACCATTTCTATATTTCCACACACTTTTACATCACTGGTGTAAAATAAAGAGTCAAAAGGATTACACCAGGCATGTCCAAACTGAGGCCCTCCAGCTGTTGTGAAACTACATATCCCAGCATGCCCCGACACAGTCTTGCTGTCAGAGAATGCTAAAGCTGTGTCAGGGCATGCTGGAAAGTGTAGTTTCTCAACAGCTGGAGGGCCGCAGTTGGGACATGCCTGGATTACACTGTACAATATGAGTAGAAATGAAACAAGCAAAACTGTTTAGGAACAGAAACTGGTTGTCTTGCTCCTTAAACTTTGCCAGCAAAATGGCCGCCGTTGCCATGGTTACTAGAAATTGCTAGGCAACCGAAAATGGTTGTCATGCTTAATCTACTTGGCCTGAAAAATGGCCACTTTCTCCTGCAGGGTCCACAGGGTATCCACAGGATACATTGGGATATGGATGAGCGACAGCGGATCTTGCACCAATCGGTCAAAGCTTTCTGGGCTCCCAGTACGCAGTGGGCCCGTCTATATATACCTGCCACCTGGCTCAGGCAAATCAGTTTTTAGTTTGGTGAGGCAGGAGCCGGACCATGGTCTAAGGGCTGCTGGTTTTTGGCAGCCATAAGCTTTTTTACTTTATTTTTATAGTCTTACTATTTTTTTCTGAGTGATCTTTCTAAACAGCGTCTTATACGTACCTTAGAAAGAGTCACTCCAACTACTCCCCGCCGAGTCGCGACAACGCTTACCCACGAGTACAGTGCTGTTTCGGCGGGCGTCTGTGTCGGATAAAACTAGCAAGTCCAGCAGACGTTACCAGGCTGTGGCCGGAGCACGGGAGGAAGGTAAGGCATAGGTTCCGCTTAGAGGGGGAACATGGACACAGCCGCACTCTTTTGGGGGAAACTACCAAACAGTCGCTGACGCGGCTGCCACCGAGAGTGCACAAGTGCTAGGCCTTAGGGATCAAAGGCTCCAGGAGTAGCATGAGGCTGCGATCCCTAATTTTGAGATCAGCAGTGGGGAGACGGATGCACCCCTGGTCGCCCCTCCCCCCCCGATTCACGACCAGTTTCCTCCGAGTCTCCTGCCATAAACTGAAGCGGCTGTGTGACTGGTGCATCAGTGTTCACTTGGCAATCTGTGTTCACTATATTTTCACGGAGCGGCGGTGGACACTTATAGCATATGGATCCACTCGTATTTATCGATTCTGGAAGCGGGGTAAGTCTCCCTGTATCCCGCTCTCCTGAGTGGGGGCTATAAAACACTAAGTGGGTCATTCAGACCTGATCGCATGCTGTAGTTATTTGCAGCCGTGCGATCGGGTCTGAACAGCGCATGCGTGGGGGCCGCAATGCGCAGGCGCGTTGCTGGCCGGCGATGGCCATCACTGGGCAGCGACAAAAATAATGAAGAAAGCATTCGCAGCAGCAAACACAAGAAGATTGACAGGAAGAGGCCGTCCGGGGGTGTCAACTCACCGTTTTCTGGGAGTGTTGAGGAAAACGCATGCGTGTCCGGCCGTTTCCATGGAGGGATCCTGACATCAGCTCCAGCAAGGATCATTGCAGCGGGTGAGCAAGTCCTGAGCTGTGCAGAGACTGCACAAACTTTTTGTTTGTGCAGCTCTCTGCACAAGCGTTTGCAGCCATACACAGCAATCCCACCTCCCCTGTGGGTGGCGATTACCTGGTCGTAGCAGTGCAAAAAATAGCCTGCATGCAACCATGTCTGAATTAGGCCCTAAGTCTCTATCTACCTTTGAGTACAAATAGTTGGATAAGGGCATAATGCATATGAGTTTGATAATATTACTGTGGTTTCTTTTGCTATGCGTCTGAATACAGTTAAAGCATTTTTATAAAGTAATGCAGTGATATGTTTCTCCTACATACGTGAACTGTACCTGTAGTTGAATATGTGGTCATATTGCTTATTATACTAATGTATAGTCTGTGACTGACTGTTAGTGTGATTGCTGACTTTGCTATAAATTCTGTCAGTTTTCTCTGTTTACTCCGATCCTCAATGCTGGTGCTAAACAGGGTAGGGTCGGATTGTATGTCACTTTAACACATTTTAAAGTGATTACAGTCACAAATTGTGTATTACACTGTTAAATTGTCTGATTATTTATCATGTCTTAGAGCAGAAAAGGTGAGGAAAACACACTCACATCAGCACCAACACTCATATCATGTTTGTCATGTAAAGCTGGGTTAACATCTCAGGATCTGGTTCAAGATGGGTTGTGTGCAAACTGTATTAGCTTTCACCAAGGTCTCTTGAAATATTCAAGGCAGATGCAGGTGTAAGTTGATCCACCATGGGCTATGTTTGCACAGGACATTATCCAGTATAGCTGAGTGGATAATTCCAACTTCTGTACCGGTGATAGGTTGCACTATTATATGTGCAGCACAGGGGAAGCAGTAGCCTCTCAACAGAAACAGGCTGAAAAGCCAGTGGTAAGTAAATCATTTAGACACAAAACAACATCTTCAGAGTCTACACATGTTTCAGATGAGGACTCATCAGAGGACGAAGACTCATTACACTCTGGTTCTGAATATGAGGATGAGGAAGAAGGTCTCAGCTCAGTGGACATATCTGAGTTGATTACTGCAATGAAATCCATTTTATCCTTAGAAGAATCAACATATACTGTGTTAAAATCCAAGGCACCTTTATTTAAACGTCCCAAAACAGGTAAGACTGAGTTTCCTGGATCAGAACAGCTGACGGAAATTATGGAAGAGGCTTGGGTTATGCCCAGTAAGAAATTTAGAATTCCTAGGAAATGGAATTCCAATTACCCTTTTCTGACTGAGGACTGTTTAAAGAGAGAGGTAGCCCCTAAAGTAGATATGCATGTGATTCGCTTAGTGCAAAAATCTACATTACTTCTGCCTTCAACATCAATAAATGATGTCACGGATAGGAGAGTAGATGGTTTGCTAAAAAACAACAACTTTTTTTTCCCTGTCTGGGGCAATCATTAGACCAGCCATGGCCTCAGCCTGGATGGCTAAAGCAGTGGCTGTCTGGCAAGATGCATTGGTAGGGGAAATTTCAACGACATCCAGAGAGCAAAAATCCCATGTGACACATATCAAACAGGCTGCAATATTCTTGGAAGAAGCAGCCTTAGATATGGGCACTATTGCCTCTCAAACATCAGCCTCAAAATTAGCCGCTCACCGAGCAGTTTAGCTACGCACCTGGAAAGCTGATTCAGAATACAAAAAAGATAAGCCATCAGCCTGATGGTGCGGGCCTCCACCTGGGGGAACCCAGGGTGGGAGGCCGACTTATTCATTTTGCACAAATCTGGCAGCAGTCTACCACAGATGCCTGGGTGCAAGAAGCGGTGTATCCCAGTTATGCGTTTTCTTTCAGGAAAAACCCTACTCAAAGGTTTTTGTTTTTTTATTGTACCAGCCTTTCTTTGGTAGAAATGAGGGCCAGGGTTTTGCAAGAGGCAGTTCAGAAATTGCTTCAGTCAGGAGTAATCATTCCTGTTCCTCCTGCACAACAAGGACAGGGTTTCTACTCCAACCTGTTTTTAGTCCAGAAGCTGAACTAGTCGTTCCAGCTCACACTCAATCTAAAAATGCTGAACAAATACATTTGGGTACCTCGGTTTCATATGGAGACCTTACATTCCATCATTTTGGCTATGGAACCATGGGATTTTATGGTATCCCTGGATATACAGGATCCTTACCTGCATGTTCCTATAGCTCTGTCCCATCAGCGCTATCTCAAATTCGCTATCCTCCAACAGCATTTTCAGATTCAGGCTCTGCCATTTGGTCTGGCCACAGCCCCCAGAGTATTCACCAAAAATGTGGTGATTATGGTAGCTTATCTCCGCCAGCAGGGGATAAGAATATTTCCATACCTCAACGATCTTTTTATCCTGGCACAGTCTCAGGTATTGCTTCTGTGTCATCTGCAACATACAATAGAGTGTCTGCAGAAGCACGGTTGGCTCATAGATTGGGCAAAATCATCTTTTGTTCCGTCATAACGGATGACTCATTTGGGGCTGTATTGGATTTGAGCCGTCAGAGAGTAATTTTACTTCTGAGAAAAATATCCAAACGTCAGTAAAGGATCCAGGAGCTTCTACACTGTCGAAGAGTATAAATTCTCGCAGCAATGTGTGTGATGTGTCTAATGGTGTCAATTTTCAACATGGTAGAGTATGCTCAGTTCCATTCAAGACCTCTGCAACATTGGATCCTTACCAAGTGGAATGGGGTCATCAGACAATAAAAATGCAGACTATGATTCTTCCTCTGGAAGGAAGGAGGTCATTAGCCTGGTGGCTACAGACAGCCCATCTGGACAAAGGGAGACCCTTTTGGATATCAGATTGGGAAATTCTGACAACAGATGCCAGCCTTCAGGGCTGAGGAGCAGTGTCAGGAAGAAATTGCTTCTAGGTGCAGTGGACCAAGGAAGATGGATGCCCTGTCAGTGAGATGGGACTTTCGTCTGGCCTATGTGTTTCCTACCATCACCCTGTTAACCAGGGTGGTGAGAAAGGTAAAAGTATGGATGGTGTAATGGTTAGCATTACTGCCTCACAGCACTGAGGTCATGGGTTCGATTCCCACCATAGCCCTAACTGTGTGGAGTTTGTATATTCTCCCCGTACTTGCATGGGTTTCCTTCGGGTACTCCGGTTTCCTCTCACAATCCAAAAATATACTGGTAGGTTAATTGGCTTCCAACAAAGAAAAAAAATAACCCTAGTGTGAATGTGTGTCTGTGTGTACATGTGATAGGGTTTATAGATTGCAAGCTCCACTGGGGCAGGGACTGATGTATATGGCTAAATATGCTCTGTAAAGCACTGCAAAATATATGTATAATATATAAATAACTGGTAATAATAATAATAATAATAATAATAATAATAATATGTGTACACTATATAAAAAACTGGTGGCGGTTGTAATAATAATAATAATAATAATAAAAAGGAAAAGTGCCGTTATACTAATAGCTCCGGCTTGGCCCATAAAACATTGGTACACAGATCTGCAGAGGATGTCGATGGATGCTCTATTCCTACTACCTCAACATCCAGATCTACTGATTCAGGGGCCTTGCCATCACAGACATCTGGATTGACTGTCTTTGATGGCGTGGCTCTTGAGACCTCCATCCTGAAGTCAAAAGGATTCTCTCAACAGGTAATTCAAACAATGCTTAGAGCAAGGAAAACCTCCTCAGCTCGCATTTATCACATAATATGGCAAGCCTATGTTCAATGGTGCAGTGAACGGAAACTTGACCCCAGGTCTTTCAGAATTTCCAGAATCCTAGCATTCCTTCTGGTTTAAGGGTGGCTTCCTTGAGAGTGCAGGTGTCAGCACTAACTGTATGGTTCCAAAAGAAAATTGCCAACCTACAGAATGGGCACACTTTTTTCCAGGTAATGCTGCACATTCAACGTCCCTCTGTTCCTCCTACAGTGCCTTGGGATCTAAGTTTAGTTCTAAAGGCCCTTCAAGTTGCCTCATTTGAACCACTTAAAAGAGTAGATTTTAAATGGTTGACAGATAAGGTTCTCTTTCTTCTGGCTATGGCTTCAGCTCGAAGAGTTTCAGCATTTGGCGCATTATTATTTTGTCCTCCATTTCTCATTTTTTATCCAGATAGATCGGTTCTCAGAACTAAATCTGGGTATCTTCCTAAGGTGGTGTCTAAATTCCACCTTTACAAAGAAATTGTAGTCCCGGCTTTCCAGGGGCCAGACCTATCTGCGGGAGATGCATCGTTGGAAATTGTCCATGCCTTAAGGATCTACGTAGATCGTACCAGTGCTATCAGAAAGACAGATTATCTCTTTGTTCTCTACGGATTTCATAGGAGAGGGTGGCCTGCTGGTAAGCAGACACTGGCGAGGTGGCTTTGGATGACGATTTCAGAAGCATATTCGAAGGCTGATCTCCTGTTTCCGGATAATGTCTCTGCTCACTCTACTCGTAAAGTAGGTCCATCATGGACAGCACAGCATGGTGCTTCAGCAGAACAGATATGTAAGATAGCCACATGGTCTTCCATTAACACATTCATTAGACATTTTGCTTGTGGATACCTTTGCCTCTCAGGATGCTGAATTTGGGCCAAGCATTCTCCTGTCTAATCAGGAGCGTTGCCACCACTAAATTGCTTTGGGACATCCCAATGTATCCTGTAGATACCCTGTGGACCCTGCAGGAGAAATATAAGTTATGGTAATAAGTTACCATTGATAACAGTATTTCTCCTATGTCCACAGATATCCCACCTTGACGCACCTGATTTGAGGATCCTTTTACTCACTAAACTCTTCCCTCTTGTACGGAAGGGTGGGAGGTTGTGCATGTGTGGTCTTCTCGCCTGATTAGTGCTCTACATGATGCTCCTGCCTTAAGCTTTGGAAAACAACTGATTTACCTGACCCAGGAGGCGAGGATATATGGACGGGTCCACTGCATGCTGGGAGGCCAAAAAGCTTTGACCGATTAGTGTAAGAACCGCTGTCGCTCAACCATATAACAATGTATCCTGTGAAACCTGTGGATTTAGGAAAAATACTGTTATCAATGGTAAGTTCTTACCATAACGTATATGTTGCTATGGTTGCCGAACTGTTGCCAGGGAACAGAAACTGGTTGTCATGCTTAAATCAAATTTGCCATCAAAATGGCCACTGTTGCCATGGTTACCCGACATTGCTAGGGAACTGAAACTGGTTCAATGTTTAGACTACTTGGCCTTCAAAATGGCCAGCATTGCCATAATTATCGGACATTGCTAGGCAACTTCCCTGGAGCACTTTCCCAGCTGGTATGGAGCCACCCAGGTGAAAAGAGGAACAGTTTCCCCGAGTTTTGGGGCTTGTTCTTGGGGAATCTATACAAAGCAAAGGCCCTGGTACTGGAAAAAACGGTTTAATGTCTCATACTGATGTAACGGTATTGGGCAGCATGAAGCCTATTACTAAGGGTAAGGCCGAAACTAGGATTTTCGCCACCAGGGAAAAAGCAGTGATTCCCCTCCCCAAAATGTGTTTATAAAAAATGTTATTATTAATAATAACAATAGTAATATTAATAATAATAAAATAAAAATATATAAAAAAAAAAACCCTAAGACTAAAATAATCACATTATCAAAAATTTAGAAAAAAGAGGGATATTTTGGACAACATCCCCCTATGTGATCCAAATGCCCTCTGCGTCACATACCCCATCAGCGGCGTGTTTCACTACATTCCCCCCTGTGTGTCCCCACACATTGCACTTTATCATAACACCTCATTACTGCACTACATTCCCCTATCCACTGCACTACATCACTACACTACATGCATTCACATCAGTCCCTGCCCCAGTGGAGCTTACAATATATATTCCCTACCACATGCACCACTTAAACAATTTTTATTGGGACTCAATTAATTATATTTTTGGATTGTGGGAGAAAACTGGAGTACCCGTAGGAAACCCATGCAAATACAGGGAGAATATACAAACTCCACACAGTTACAGTAGAGCCATGGTGGGAATCAAACTAATGACCTCAGTGCTGTGAGGAAGTAATGCTAACCATTACACCATCCGTACTGCCTCCGAGAAGCTTTAGATCTGAGTATAATCAGAAATTCGGAATGTGCTGGAAACTATTATACTAATAGGAAACAGTAAATACCATTGTATGTACTTGCAAACTATACTCACTAATTCCAGGGAGATATTAATATGAATGCAGATATACATAAAAATAAAAATAAGAAAAGTCACAACTACATATGTCAAAAACACTGTCTATGGCATAAAATAATAATGATGATTTCATTTTTAAAACGTTAATACATTAATCATATTAAGTCATATTAGGTCATCGCTACCGTACGGTAGCTTTAGAATGGAGTATGAACAGAACTTCTGCGTGTGTGAAACGATATGATACTAATGGGAAACAGTATTATTCAATTGTAACTATTCCATTGAAACATTTGGATACAATCTGTGAAAGTATCAACTTAGACCACAAGCTAAAGCTTATGTATCCGGGAAACTGCATGAAGAGAATATAAAGCTGCTGTGTACTGTATGTGGATTGTACAAAGGGGATTTTCATCTGCTCAGTGGAGACTAATTTCAGATACAATAGTCCCTGTACGTAAAATCAACCACTTATTGTTCTATTTTAGTTACTGTCTTTTTCTTTATGCAGATATATTTATTTATTTTTATATCCATTTTACATGTTCTTGAAAAAAATAAACATTAAAAGTATTGAAAAAAAAATATTTTTATGGGTCAGCTTTTATTTCTATTTTGTTTCTACCATCCTTGGGGCCCCAGAAATCCCTAGTAGTGGCCCAGGTCTAGCTCCGTGTTCTCCCTACCTGCTCTGGAGACTCTCAATGCTCTAGATCACAACTCCAGCATGCAATCATGGGTTGGGGAAGAGAGTGAGACCTGGATGGTACTTGCTGCTGGCACTAGAGATGAGCCTGGCACACGCCCTCCAGTTAGTAGTCATCGGTATTTTTCAAGAACCCGCTTCCATCTCCATTTGCCTTCCATTCCTCAATGTCGATCCTCTCCTCTCAGCTAGTTATTTTTTAACAAGCTACGTCATTTAAATTTTATTCCGCATAACTATTGTGAGCATATAATTCTTCAACATCTTCCTATCTTCTCCTATTTGTTCTTCCTTTTCCTCCCCCGTGTTCCATCACGTCTCCCCCGATTTTCCCCTTGTCTCTCCCATCTCCCCGTTTGTTTCCTGTTGCCATCTTTACCCATTCACCTTTATTTTCCCCCTGTTTCTCTTCCTTTCATCCATTCCTTCCACCTGCCACTACCCTTAGAGGTCCCCTTATGTATCCCCATATTTCTGCCTCTCCATTTTTCCCTCTGTACCCTTATTATTCTCCATATTATTACTGTCTCCTTTTATTTGTATCACTATTCATACCGATTCCCTCTGTTGTTCCTTTTGCTCCTCTGATCTCCCACTCCTCGTCTCCTTATTTCTCCCGTCTCCAGATATTGTACCCTTTATTCCTATGGTCTCACCCTATTGCTCCCATGTCCTCTTTTAAAAATATCAGTCTCCTATCAATGGGAACGGGACCCCATAGACCACCTACTGACACACTTAAGATGCATAGATATGCATCAATGTCTATATGGATCATTATAAGAACATGTGGAGAAAACGCCACCAGCATTTTTCAGGACATGGAGAATCTCAGGCCGGCATGATTATTCTGAAGCTGATTATGCACGCCAGATATCTTTCTTTTATTTATTTAGTCAAAGTAACTAGAGTTCCCAGACAGGAGTGCCAATACCTTGTGGGGCAACCTGCCTGTGCTATCCATCCGGGTGTACAGCATCCCACACATCACCTTTATGTCTTTCAAAATGCGGCATCCTCTGCACTGATTATGCCCCAGCCACCTTTGTTCGGTGTAGTGCCTGGAGGAGAGAAAAGTGCCCGATGAGACATTTTTCGCTTCGCAGAAAAGATGTATTACACGCCAGCCAGATCATGCCTGGTCTAGGTGAGCTGACAGGGGCTATTCCCGGCACTCTTCACAGCGCATAGGCTAGCAATGACAGTAAAGGGTTAGGGGAGACCTTGGAGTACTGGTGTGGTGCAGAGAGCCAGCTCGCCGCTCACCTCATGCCCTATAAAAGACTGTTTTTCTGCGCTAGGGAAACACAAGGTGAGAGCAGATTCCCCCGTACACTCAGACAGGGAAGAGTTTACACGGCTGCTCATTCCGCCAATGGGAGCACAGAACACCTCACTCTCGGCAGCCAATCACAGCACAGCCGGCAGTGTATATAAAAGACGTGAGTCAACACCGGGCGTTGTAGTATTATTGATTAAAGTTAAGTTCTGCAAACATGGCGGAAACTGCCCCCGTCGCCGCCGCTGTTCCTCCATCAGAGGTCGCAGCCAAAAAGAAGAGGCAGCCGAAGAAAGCTGCTGGAAGAGCAAAGAAGAGCGGCAAGTCTTCTGGACCCAGCGTCTCCGAGCTGATCGTAAAAGCCGTGGCCGCCTCTAAAGAGCGCAGCGGGGTTTCTCTTGCCGCCCTGAAGAAGGCTCTGGCTGCCGGAGGCTACGATGTGGAGAGGAACAACAGCCGCATCAAAGTGGGGGTGAAAGGATTAGTGACCAAAGGAACTCTCACCCAGGTGAAAGGTACCGGCGCTTCCGGCTCCTTCAAGCTCAATAAGAAACAAGTGGAAAGCAAGAAGGCCGCCCAGAAGTCCCTGAAGCCCAAGAAACCTGCAGCGAAGAAAGTGGCCAAATCCCCGAAGAAGCCCAAGAAGGCTCCGAGTGCAGCCAAGACCCCGAAAAAGGTGAAGAAACCCGCTACAGCGGCTGCTGCCAAAAGCCCAAAGAAGCCTATAGCCGTGAAGCCTAAGAAGGCGGCCAAGAGTCCCGCCAAGAAGGCGGCGAAGCCCAAAGCTGCCAAGAGTCCGGCCAAGAAGGCAGCGAAGCCAAAAGCCACAAAAAGCCCGGCCAAGAAGGCAGCTAAGCCTAAGAAAGCTGCGGCCAAGAAGTGATTGTAAAGCCGCAGCCTCTCTTCCTTGTTATCCCCCAAAGGCTCTTTTCAGAGCCACCCACCCTGTCTCGGCAGAGCTGTAGGCGCACGATGTGATCTATTGGGGGACTAAATAAAAACTAGTGAAGAAGTCGCTACATGTGGCAGAAATATCTAGTTTGTCCCTTACACATCAGTCCTAGAAACATAGCTCTTGATAGCAGGATATGGACCACTTGGCCCATCTACTCTGCCCCATGCAGTCACTGCATAAGTGGGATATGCAGGGGAGCGGGACTAAATGCAGTTATCTGTTAAATCTGCAGATAGATCGGGAACGTATACACTAAAGTGTCGGGTTCTTCTATCTCCAGCCGCCCGTAGTAGCTGAATGGTTGTTTTATGTGTACTTGGTCGTACAGTCTGGTGTAAGGAACAGCACCGCGTGTTCTGCACGCCATTCCCGGTGATGTACAGACTGCGAGGTACCCGGACAAGGTATAATTGTTTGCTACAAAAAAAAAAATGCCTCCCTTGAAAATACAGCCTGTTCCTATAGCTCGTTTCTGGATTAATGTAGGAGACCCTTAAATTAGTTAATTAACGTTCAAAGCCTGCAGGACCCCTCT
>NW_026968798.1:0-69000 GCF_028390025.1 Pseudophryne corroboree
CTATAATAACACATACCATAGAACGATTAAGTGCGCTCCAAACGATGTGAATGACTCTAACGCATTGAGTGTCTTCAAAACGACCTACGGTGATTACTTTAGAAGTAAGAAAGCCCCAGTTTGTTTAGGAAGCGGTGACCACGTCCGTATTTCTAAATATAAGGACATATTTCAGAAAGGTTACGAACAGAGCTTTTCTGAGGAGATTTTTGTTGTACATAGTGTGAACACTAAAGGGATTAAACCGCTTTATAAGTTGACAGATCTGTATGGTGAAGTTATAACAGGTAGTTTTTACCCCGAAGAGCTTCAAAGCATACCAAAAAACTATAACAGAGTTTACAAAGTGGAAAAGATTTTAAAAAATAAGACGGTCAGAGGCCGTAAATACGCGTTAGTCAAGTGGCGCGGGTACCCCGCAAAATTTAACAGTTGGGTCGCAGCATCGGTGATAAAAGACATATAAAGATCATCAGTATCTAACAAGACGAGCGATGGATGACAAGTCGTTCTACATAACCTTACCCAGCAACGCATCGGCTGTTACCTTCCCGCAAAATAAGATTTCTAACTATACGACAAAGTTGGCTAAACCGATAGACTTAAATGGCGAATGGGCAGTGGCACTTACTGAGATACAATACCCGCATACGTGGAATACATTGGATTTACAAGATTGTAGACTGCAATTATCATGGGATGGAACGGCGGAACAGCCGGTGGCGAGAGTCGCGAGTTTGTGCATTAAACCCGGTTTTTATGAAACAATCGAAGCGTTACTGAACGTAATCAACGCTGAAATTGTACAACTGAAACTGGACGTTGGATTAAGACTAACGTATGATCCATTTGCACGCGTTGTAACATGTGACAGTAAACTGTTGTATCAAATCCACGCCGGTTCTAAGCTGACATGGATACTGGGTTTACAACCTAAAACTAATATTTCTAAACCATGCGCCGACATCAAAGGCGGCCAATATACGATGTACGTGTACACAGACATTATCGAACACCAACGGGTCGGGGATAGTTATGTACCGCTACTTCGCACTGTTGAAATGAAGGGCTATAACAATGAGGTTGTCACAATACGATACGAGAAACCCGATTACGTACCATTGTGCAAAACACATTTTGACACGATAGCCATAGAGATAAAGAACGACCAAAACGAGAACATGGCATTTAAGTTTGGGAAAGCGATCGTGAAGCTACACTTCAGGCGCCGCAAAACTGAATTTTATTAACTAAGCAGAATGGTCGCTGTAAAAAATTATGGCGATCCGGGGCTCTATGCGCAATATTATAAATCTCAAGCCGGTAATGGATTACCCGGTTTTCACGGCAGCGCATACATGTACGGCTGCGGTTTAGGCGGTATTTTTCGAAGTCTTTTCAGAAAAGCTGTTCCTCTTTTCCGGAGAGGTTTAGAGTTGGCTAAACCGCATATGAAGACTGCGGTTCGTAATATAGCGAAAGATGTTATCGGGCAAGCCACAACGGCCGTTGTGAATAAGATACACGAGGCGAACCAAGCAAAGCAAGACGGTTCAGGACTAATATATACAAGAAAAGGCGTGTCTAAAAGAAAACGGAAGCGTATGATAACGCTTCCGCCTTGGGACATACCCTTTTTAAATAAAAAACAGAGACGACGCAACTCAAAGAAGAAGAGAAAGCCGAAGAGTGCCGTTGGTGATATTTTTTAAACATGTCTTTCATACACCACGAATCCGTTGAATGTGCAAAAACAGAGCTGGATCTTTTTGACGTGCCCCCGACACAAACTAGCATAGAGAAAAGTCTATACGTCGAAGTTCAACCTTTAGCGGCGTTATCCGACACAGCGCCGCTTGAATTTTATATAGCAGCCAGCGGTGAACACTACTACGATCTGAACAATACGCTGTTGTACGTGACATGTAAGATCGTACGAACCGATAACACGCCGATACAGCAAGGTGCGCGGGTCGCGCTTATTAATTACCCAATAGCGACTTTATTCAACCAAGTGGATGTAACTTTGGGCGACAGGCTCATATCACAATCCAACAATCTTTACGCATACCGCGCGTACATTGAGACTATATTAAATTACAGCTCGGACGCATTGTCAACAAAACACACAACAGGACTATTTTACAAAGATGTGGATGGTGAATTTAACAACACGGCGCTGGACGGCCCGAATACGGGATTCAAAAAACGAGCAGGCGCAACAGCGCAGAGTCGCACTGTTGAACTGCTAGGTCCGCTTCACTGCGACCTCTTCCATCAACATAAACTAATTTTAAACGCCGTGGATCTGAAGATTAAACTAACCAGAAACAAAGACGCATTCTGCTTAATGTCGTCTGAGGCGGACGCCTTTAAAATACAGATCACAGCTGCATCCCTGTTCGTGAAAAGAGTTCAGGTCTCACCGGCCGTGCGGATTGGGCACGCGCAGGCTCTGTTAAACGGTAACGCGAAATACGCGATTGACCGCGTTGGGATGAAAATCTACAGCGTACCAACAGGCAGTAGAGTATTTAATCTAGAAAATTTATTTTTAGGACAAGTGCCGAAAACAGTTATAGCAGGTTTCGTGGATAACGAATCATTTTCAGGAATCCATAACCGGAACCCCCTGTGCTTTGAACATAAAAATGTAAGTTTTGCGTCCCTTTATCTGGATGGAACGCCGCATCCCGCCAAGCCATTTCAACCCGACTTTGAAAGCGGTAATGCTGTAAGAGAGTATATGTCACTCATACAGATCACAAATAAGCAGAAATCTGACAATGGTATACTGATTGACCGCGAAGAGTACCTCAGGGGCTACACGCTATTTGCTTTTGACCTTTCACCAGAACAGGAGTGTGGAGAACACCTTTCCCTGATAAGAACAGGCAATCTACGTGCCGAATTCCGCTTTGCAGCCGCGTTGGACCGGACAGTCAATGTGATAATATACGCTCTATTTGATAACATCATCGAGATTAATCAAAGGCGCGATGTGCTGTACGATTATCTATAAATGAAATAAACTAACACTACGCTGCTGAAAAAATGAACACATTACAGATAAACTGTATTCTGTACGCCGTGCAAAGCACAAGGCATATTTTTAAAGGAACGTATCCGTGCGATATGTTGCCGGTCAGTAAACTGTCGCAATATCCCTGCGCTTTTGTAATCAATACGCATAGCAGCGGGCAACCGGGTGAGCACTGGTTGGCCGCTTATTTTAACGAAAAGCGTGAATGTTACTTTTTTGATTCTTACGGGTTAGCCCCTGACAGCCCCCTATTCCCAAAGGCAATAATACATTTTTTAAACTTGAATTCAAAAAGTGTTTATCACCAAAATATGCAGTTGCAAAATTTTAACAGTACCGTTTGCGGCCAATATTGCATATACTTTATATTTTACATGTGTAAAAAATACAAATATGTGGATGTACTGGCCCGTTTTAGTGATGACACAAAACGTAATGATTGTTTTGTTTCAAATTTTGTAAGACGACTCCCAAGAAGCCATTGTCTGAGTCATTATGCATATAGATATATACAGAATTGTGTAACTTGTAACCAGCGTTGTGCGTGAAACGTTTTATGTACAACGTGTCATAACTTGACACGTTGTACATAAAACGTTTCACGCACAACGCTGTGTGTGAAGCGTGTTACGCACAACGTTGTATTGTTTGTGTAACTTGTAATCAACATTCTGTTTGATACGTTTTATGTACAACGCATCATATCTATGATGTTTTTCTAATAAACAACGTTGTTTATTAAACTTTATATCGTGTGCTTGAAATTTCTTCTGTTTACAGCAATAGAAACAAAGAACAAAACGTTGTTTTATAAAGCATAAGCATATTTTATTGATATATGTATATATATATATATATAACACGGTAAAGATGAATTTAAAACATTACATAAAATATTATTGACATAAGTTAAACATTGTGGCGCAAAATACCAACACAAAATACAGTGTATAAAAATAATATAAATTAGTTATATGTTATAGTTTCAGCCACTGTGAATCCTGAAATAGATTTACGGATCTTTTCCTAGGCAGTAAGTAACCGTGCTGTGTTGTTAAACCTGGGGGACTTAAAACATTTATTCGCCCTTTGTTAAGGGTTTGTAACGACATGGGCGATGTCACAGCGCCATCAGAGTCATCCTGCATCTCAGCTTTTAATCGTTCTAAACACATTCTATTCCCCGCATTGGCTATGATGGTTGAGGGAATATTCAATTCAGACATAGCCCGCATAAATTCAGGCCAACCATTCGGTATATTACGGATCGACACACCGTTACTTTGCGTGATGCTTCTTATTAAATCTAACATGTTGGAACCAGGCACAGTGACGCCTTTGTACAGAAACTCCCCTTTACTGTTCCAGTCTGTGATGTGTTTAGAGCGTGTCATTTTACTCAATAGTATTTCACAGTTTTTCTTATACCGGTCATTAACACCGCTCAAAAGCTCATGATAAACAGCATCGGGGGCAATAGGCTGTGTCGTATTATTTGATTCATCAACAGATTTTGCAACGGGTGATAAAAGAGCTAAAGTTGACATTTCACTATCAGACTGCTTACTCAACACCAGGTATCTCTGCAACAACATTGTATATCGCTTTGCTTTTTCATATTCTGATAAATCATTATTCTGTAGTATTTTCACGATCTCTACATCTAGACCGTGCGTTGCTGTTTTACGTATGTCGTCGCTGTTCGTTTTATTATGTAAACGTTCTATCTGATTCTGAGGCACCAGATACATTTTCTCAGCGTACTCCATCAGCGATTAGACAATAGTCCTGTAATTAGCGGTATAGCAAAACCAAGCAGCGAGCCGATAAAACCACCCGACTGTTTAACCAGAATCTTCTTTTTTCCAATGGCACATTTCTTATTACAAAGTGATTTTATAAGCGCACGCTTCTTTTTAAGGTAGTTCAGCTGCCGTTGAGACAGCGGTATTTTGCCTTTAAGCGTGTTGAGCGCTATCTCACAAATGGCCGTGACTAAATCGTTTGAAGCGTTGGATAAAATAGCATTTCTTTGGATTGGTGTTGCTTTAATTAACGTTTTTAAAAGCACCCAATTACGTCTTATCCGCCCCGACATGTTCACCGTTGTTAGAATGGCAACAAATGACTAAAGGTTGTACTGTTATAGCTTTATAGAACCACGCTTCTTAATGACAAAAGCGACAGGCTTGTCTGGTGGGAATAAGCCGCTTCGTAAACGATAATCGTCAAGAGCGTTATTTCTTAAATCAACCAGCAAATACCCATAAGGGGCAGCCGTCGCGGATTCATAGGATTCGAGAAAAAAACGATGTTTCGATGGGTACATTTGTCTAGCCAGAATGCCCACCTGCATTTTATCCCTGGGGTTTTTGAACAGGACCATATATTTTGTGTTTAAATGTATAGTTCTGCTCTTTTTACCTTGACAAAATATGTTTTGGACAAGGTACAGGATACTGAGATTACGATGATGTACATACTTTGTGAAAGCCTTCTCAACCTCAGAATTATTACTTGCCGCGTCCATCAAATCATCAATCACTGTTAAATTAACCTTATCAGGGGGAAAAAGTTGATCATCGCTAAAAGACTCTGGTAACCCCTCTATAAAGCGCGTACCGGGGTAATCACGCAGAAGTTGGTCGTATATAGGTTGCCAACAGGTGTAAAACCAAACAACATTATCAGGTACATGAGTCATATGTGTTGCAGCGTGTTGCAACAGCGTTTTGACAAAATAACTTTTACCCGAATTGGACGGCCCCGCTAAAATACATGAGAAAGGGTGTTGAAATCTGGTGTCCATCTTAATAGCCGAACGGCAGTGTTGTGAAGTTGTCCGTAAGAGACCGTTTAGTATAAACACACCTTTGCGTCTTCTGCAAAGTACGCGTCTCTATCTGCCAGCACTTTTTCACACGTACTATACCGGGTTGACGGATCACAACCTTTTTCTGGTCATCGCCTTCGGGGTTTAAAGGATAATCTAAGACCAGTTCTTTCAGGCTGTCAAAGTTAACGTGCTGCGCATTATCAACATTGAGCGTTATACCTTTAACTTTTAAACAGGTCTTTCCGTTGTTTAGTCGATAGCCGTATGACTTGGGACCGGCTGAGACAAATTCTGTTATATGGGTGCCTGTGGGCAGTTCGCTGGTCAACTCACCTAAATAATCACCCAATGGCGGGCTCCAGTCACCGGGTCTACTGACAAAAATTACAGAATCGGTGTCGTGATAAAGACATCTATCTTGTAATCTATACAGTAGTTTGTACAGTTCAACACGGGCATAAGCCGTTGTAAAGATGGCTATAGTTACATTTGAAATTGCACCCCTGGTGTAATGGTCTTTGGCATACTTCCAATTTACCATAACTGTATCATCGTCAATAAAATCCAAAGCGGACACGTCATAGTACGGTAAGAACGCGTATTCAAAAAGTTTGTCGGGGTCGGTCACTAGACACGTATTGGGCATGTTGCTACGTTGACCAAATTTACCCCATAAGGAATTTAAAAACAATTTTGAAATTTGTCTTTTAGCGGGGTTGATTTCTATGTGTTCGGGTCGTAAAGACAAGCCTTCATTCTTTTGATAGGCGTCTATATACTCTTGGCGCTTCTCGGCGTCTGTACACCATTCGGGATAACCAGAGGCCTCTTGTTTATCCCTGAGGTGCGTTTTAATGTAGCCTGAAAACAATTTGTCAGATCTCTCATCAAAATGCCACACCTCATAGATTTTACATACCTTGTACCCCATTTCTACAGCCAAGTTTAGTTCCACGGTACACCATGTACCGATGAGCGCACGTTTTTCTGAATCATGAACGCACGGCTCAGTCTGTCCAGACTCAGCGCATGTGCGACATAATGGAAACATTAACTTGCCGCCCATTTTAACTGGCAGAACCGGAAAGAATAGGCCACGAGGTGGATAAACTTTAACCCTGGCAAAACCGAAATACTTTGTAACATCACCAAAGTCCTTATAAATTATGCGTGGGTGCTGTATAGGATACGTTTTGGTTTTATTAACATACGGATAGAGACTGGTGAAATCAAAATAGTGTATTTTTTCATCACAGCCTGTTTTGTGATACAGCTTTATGGCGTTTGTGCGCCCGCCATAAAGAGCATCACGTGGCTCCAAGGGTTCGGGTAAATCTTTACCCTTCAGAAAAGCCTGTAGATCCGCATCAGAATCTAGCATAGACTTCCATTCACAACCCCAGATTTCACGTATCTGAAATCCACAACGTTTAAGGTAGTGCAACTTTACCTGCGTCTGTTTCTTAAATGTCATACACAGCGCATCAAACGCATACCAAATACACTTATATTATATATACAGAAGGAAAAAAAAGAAAAAAAATAAATAAATAAAAAAATAAAAAATAAAAATCCTGAGTGGTCTAAACTACTTTTATAGATTGAATGGAAGTCATTCCAATTGGGTATATCTTATACTGTAGAATATGAGGCTCATAAAAAGCTCATACATTATTTAATAATAAAATTAATTCATAAAAGCATTATACAGAAGTTCTTATGAACTAATGTACATGAATACAAAATTATTTTATGATTCCATAAATATACACTGGCTTACTGATTTGTAGCTAAATAACAATCGAAATGGTTCTTATGAACTAATGTACATGAATACAAAATACGGAAAATCCGATTTGAGTCAACACATAAACCTGTAGGTGGCGGTAATGTTCTTCTACAGAGATAACAAACTGCTTTTTTTTTTTTTTTTTTTTTTAAGAATGTGCTGCCATCATTCATCATATTTTTAAATTATTGCCATGTGTGATGTTTCCGTACATCTAAGAAAATGGACATGGTCATTAGTCATTATGACTTTTAAAACGATACCATGTGTACCAAGCCTGATGTTTAAATTGTTGGAATGTAAGAACATTTTGTGTTACTTCAAAATAGTGAATTTTTTCATCACAAACTGACATTGGACATGGTCATTAGTCATTATGACTTTTAAAACGATACCATGTGTACCAAGCCTGATATTTAAATTGTTGGAATGTAAGAACATTTTGTGTTACTTCAAAATAGTGAATTTTTTTTTTTTTTCATCACAAACTGACATTGGACATGGTCATTAGTCATTATGACTTTTAAAACGATACCATGTGTACCAAGCCTGATGTTTAAATTGTTGGAATGTAAGAACATTTTGTGTTACTTCAAAATAGTGAATTTTTTCATCACAAACTGAAGACATTCTGCGACTGGTGCTGCGCGACACTCTGCGACTGGTGCTGCTTGACACTCTGTGACTGGTGTTACGCGACAATTTTTAATACGGTTTAATATCGAACACTATAAATTTTATATTAATTTTATATTAAGCGATATAAAACACTATCATTTAATATTAAAAGGGGGTGGAGCCTAGGTCAAGGGGGGCGTTAACAACTGTCAAGTTTGACAGAAAGGTTGACTTTATCTACTGTGTGTGTATAACTGTGTCCTGCCCCGCGTGTGTGTATAACTGTGTCCTGCCCCGCGTGTGTGTATAACTGTGTCCTGCCCCGCGTGTGTGTATATATAACTGTGTCCTGCCCCGCGTGTGTGTATAACTGTGTCCTGCCCCGCGTGTGTGTATAACTGTGTCCTGCCCCGCGTGTGTGTATAACTGTGTCCTGCCCCGCGTGTGTGTATAACTGTGTCCTGCCCCGCGTGTGTGTATAACTGTGTCCTGCCCCGCGTGTGTGTATATATAACTGTGTCCTGCCCCGCGTGTGTGTATATATAACTGTGTCCTGCCCCGCGTGTGTGTATAACTGTGTCCTGCCCCGCGTGTGTGTATAACTGTGTCCTGCCCCGCGTGTGTGTATAACTGTGTCCTGCCCCGCGTGTGTGTATAACTGTGTCCTGCCCCGCGTGTGTGTATATATAACTGTGTCCTGCCCCGCGTGTGTGTATAACTGTGTCCTGCCCCGCGTGTGTGTATAACTGTGTCCTGCCCCGCGTGTGTGTATAACTGTGTCCTGCCCCGCGTGTGTGTATAACTGTGTCCTGCCCCGCGTGTGTGTATAACTGTGTCCTGCCCCGCGTGTGTGTATATATAACTGTGTCCTGCCCCGCGTGTGTGTATAACTGTGTCCTGCCCCGCGTGTGTGTATAACTGTGTCCTGCCCCGCGTGTGTGTATAACTGTGTCCTGCCCCGCGTGTGTGTATAACTGTGTCCTGCCCTGCGTGTGTGTATATATAACTGTGTCCTGCCCCGCGTGTGTGTATATATAACTGTGTCCTGCCCCGCGTGTGTGTATATATAACTGTGTCCTGCCCCGCGTGTGTGTATAACTGTGTCCTGCCCCGCGTGTGTGTATAACTGTGTCCTGCCCCGCGTGTGTGTATAACTGTGTCCTGCCCCGCGTGTGTGTATAACTGTGTCCTGCCCTGCGTGTGTGTATATATAACTGTGTCCTGCCCCGCGTGTGTGTATATATAACTGTGTCCTGCCCCGCGTGTGTGTATAACTGTGTCCTGCCCCGCGTGTGTGTATAACTGTGTCCTGCCCCGCGTGTGTGTATAACTGTGTCCTGCCCCGCGTGTGTGTATAACTGTGTCCTGCCCCGCGTGTGTGTATAACTGTGTCCTGCCCCGCGTGTGTGTATAACTGTGTCCTGCCCCGCGTGTGTGTATATATAACTGTGTCCTGCCCCGCGTGTGTGTATATATAACTGTGTCCTGCCCCGCGTGTGTGTATAACTGTGTCCTGCCCCGCGTGTGTGTATAACTGTGTCCTGCCCCGCGTGTGTGTATAACTGTGTCCTGCCCCGCGTGTGTGTATAACTGTGTCCTGCCCCGCGTGTGTGTATATATAACTGTGTCCTGCCCCGCGTGTGTGTATATATAACTGTGTCCTGCCCCGCGTGTGTGTATAACTGTGTCCTGCCCCGCGTGTGTATATAACTGTGTCCTGCCCCGCGTGTGTATAACTGTGTCCTGCCCCGCGTGTGTGTATAACTGTGTCCTGCCCCGCGTGTGTGTATAACTGTGTCCTGCCCCGCGTGTGTGTATAACGGGTGTGGTATTGAAAGTCGACAGTAACTAGGTCGACAATGTCTAGGTCGACCACTATTGGTCGACAGTAACTAGGTCGACAGGGTCAAAAGGTCGACAGGGTCAAAAGGTCGACATGTCCTAGGTCGACAGGTCAAAAGGTCGACATGAATTTTTAATGTTATTTTGGTGTCATTTTCTTCGTAGAGTGACCGGGAACCCCAATTAGTGCACCGCGTCCCCTCGCATGGCTCGCTTCGCTCGCCATGCTTCGGGCATGGTGCCTTCGCTCCGCTACCGCTTCGCTCGGCACAGATTACCGTTCCAATCATAGTCCGCGTGGATCGTTAAGTATGAAAAGGTTCAAAAAAAGAAAGAAATTGTGAAAAACTCATGTCGACCTTTTGACCTGTCGACCTAGAACATGTCGACCTTTTGACCCTGTCGACCTAGTTACTGTCGACCAATAGTGGTCGACCTAGACATTGTCGACCTAGTTACTGTCGACTTTCAGTCCGGATCCCGTGTATAACTGTGTCCTGCCCCGCGTGTGTGTATAACTGTGTCCTGCCCTGCGTGTGTGTATATATAACTGTGTCCTGCCCCGCGTGTGTGTATATATAACTGTGTCCTGCCCCGCGTGTGTGTATAACTGTGTCCTGCCCCGCGTGTGTGTATATATAACTGTGTCCTGCCCCGCGTGTGTGTATAACTGTGTCCTGCCCCGCGTGTGTGTATAACTGTGTCCTGCCCCGCGTGTGTGTATAACTGTGTCCTGCCCCGCGTGTGTATATAACAGTGTCCTGCCCCGCGTGTGTGTATAACTGTGTCCTGCCCCGCGTGTGTGTATAACTGTGTCCTGCCCCGCGTGTGTGTATATATAACTGTGTCTTGCCCCGCGTGTGTGTATAACTGTGTCCTGCCCCGCGTGTGTGTATAACTGTGTCCTGCCCCGCGTGTGTGTATAACTGTGTCCTGCCCTGCGTGTGTATATAACTGTGTCCTGCCCCGCGTGTGTGTATATATAACTGTGTCTTGCCCCGCGTGTGTGTATAACTGTGTCCTGCCCCGCGTGTGTGTATAACTGTGTCCTGCCCCGCGTGTGTGTATAACTGTGTCCTGCCCCGCGTGTGTGTATAACTGTGTCCTGCCCCGCGTGTGTGTATAACTGTGTCCTGCCCCGCGTGTGTGTATATATAACTGTGTCCTGCCCCGCGTGTGTGTATAACTGTGTCCTGCCCCGCGTGTGTGTATAACTGTGTCCTGCCCCGCGTGTGTGTATAACTGTGTCCTGCCCCGCGTGTGTGTATAACTGTGTCCTGCCCCGCGTGTGTGTATAACTGTGTCCTGCCCCGCGTGTGTGTATATATAACTGTGTCCTGCCCCGCGTGTGTGTATAACTGTGTCCTGCCCCGCGTGTGTGTATAACTGTGTCCTGCCCCGCGTGTGTGTATAACTGTGTCCTGCCCCGCGTGTGTGTATAACTGTGTCCTGCCCCGCGTGTGTGTATATATAACTGTGTCCTGCCCCGCGTGTGTGTATATATAACTGTGTCCTGCCCCGCGTGTGTGTATAACTGTGTCCTGCCCCGCGTGTGTGTATAACTGTCCTGCCCCGCGTGTGTGTATAACTGTGTCCTGCCCCGCGTGTGTGTATAACTGTGTCCTGCCCTGCGTGTGTGTATATATAACTGTGTCCTGCCCCGCGTGTGTGTATATATAACTGTGTCCTGCCCCGCGTGTGTGTATAACTGTGTCCTGCCCCGCGTGTGTGTATAACTGTGTCCTGCCCCGCGTGTGTGTATAACTGTGTCCTGCCCCGCGTGTGTGTATAACTGTGTCCTGCCCCGCGTGTGTGTATATATAACTGTGTCCTGCCCCGCGTGTGTGTATAACTGTGTCCTGCCCCGCGTGTGTGTATAACTGTGTCCTGCCCCGCGTGTGTGTATAACTGTGTCCTGCCCCGCGTGTGTGTATATATAACTGTGTCCTGCCCCGCGTGTGTGTATATATAACTGTGTCCTGCCCCGCGTGTGTGTATAACTGTGTCCTGCCCCGCGTGTGTGTATAACTGTGTCCTGCCCCGCGTGTGTGTATAACTGTGTCCTGCCCCGCGTGTGTGTATAACTGTGTCCTGCCCCGCGTGTGTGTATATATAACTGTGTCCTGCCCCGCGTATGTGTATAACTGTGTCCTGCCCCGCGTGTGTGTATAACTGTGTCCTGCCCCGCGTGTGTGTATAACTGTGTCCTGCCCTGCGTGTGTGTATAACTGTGTCCTGCCCTGCGTGTGTGTATATATAACTGTGTCCTGCCCCGCGTGTGTGTATATATAACTGTGTCCTGCCCCGCGTGTGTGTATAACTGTGTCCTGCCCCGCGTGTGTGTATAACTGTGTCCTGCCCCGCGTGTGTGTATAACTGTGTCCTGCCCCGCGTGTGTGTATAACTGTGTCCTGCCCCGCGTGTGTGTATATATAACTGTGTCCTGCCCCGCGTGTGTGTATAACTGTGTCCTGCCCCGCGTGTGTGTATAACTGTGTCCTGCCCCGCGTGTGTGTATAACTGTGTCCTGCCCCGCGTGTGTGTATAACTGTGTCCTGCCCCGCGTGTGTGTATAACTGTGTCCTGCCCCGCGTGTGTGTATATATAACTGTGTCCTGCCCCGCGTGTGTGTATATATAACTGTGTCCTGCCCCGCGTGTGTGTATAACTGTGTCCTGCCCCGCGTGTGTGTATAACTGTGTCCTGCCCCGCGTGTGTGTATAACTGTGTCCTGCCCCGCGTGTGTGTATAACTGTGTCCTGCCCCGCGTGTGTGTATATATAACTGTGTCCTGCCCCACGTGTGTGTATAACTGTGTCCTGCCCCGCGTGTGTGTATAACTGTGTCCTGCCCCGCGTGTGTGTATAACTGTGTCCTGCCCCGCGTGTGTGTATAACTGTGTCCTGCCCCGCGTGTGTGTATAACTGTGTCCTGCCCCGCGTGTGTGTATATATAACTGTGTCCTGCCCCGCGTGTGTGTATATATAACTGTGTCCTGCCCCGCGTGTGTGTATAACTGTGTCCTGCCCCGCGTGTGTGTATAACTGTGTCCTGCCCCGCGTGTGTGTATAACTGTGTCCTGCCCCGCGTGTGTGTATAACTGTGTCCTGCCCCGCGTGTGTGTATATATAACTGTGTCCTGCCCCGCGTGTGTGTATATATAACTGTGTCCTGCCCCGCGTGTGTGTATAACTGTGTCCTGCCCCGCGTGTGTGTATAACTGTGTCCTGCCCCGCGTGTGTGTATAACTGTGTCCTGCCCCGCGTGTGTGTATAACTGTGTCCTGCCCCGCGTGTGTGTATATATAACTGTGTCCTGCCCCGCGTGTGTGTATAACTGTGTCCTGCCCCGCGTGTGTGTATAACTGTGTCCTGCCCCGCGTGTGTGTATAACTGTGTCCTGCCCCGCGTGTGTGTATAACTGTGTCCTGCCCCGCGTGTGTATATATAACTGTGTCCTGCCCCGCGTGTGTGTATATATAACTGTGTCCTGCCCCGCGTGTGTGTATAACTGTGTCCTGCCCCGCGTGTGTGTATAACTGTGTCCTGCCCCGCGTGTGTGTATAACTGTGTCCTGCCCCGCGTGTGTGTATAACTGTGTCCTGCCCCGCGTGTGTGTATATATAACTGTGTCCTGCCCCGCGTGTGTGTATAACTGTGTCCTGCCCCGCGTGTGTGTATATATAACTGTGTCCTGCCCCGCGTGTGTGTATAACTGTGTCCTGCCCCGCGTGTGTGTATAACTGTGTCCTGCCCCGCGTGTGTGTATAACTGTGTCCTGCCCCGCGTGTGTGTATAACTGTGTCCTGCCCCCGCGTGTGTATATAACTGTGTCCTGCCCCCGCGTGTATATATAACTGTGTCCTGCCCCGCGTGTGTGTATATATAACTGTGTCCTGCCCCGCGTGTGTATATAACTGTGTCCTGCCCCGCGTGTGTGTATAACTGTGTCCTGCCCCGCGTGTGTGTATAACTGTGTCCTGCCCCGCGTGTGTGTATAACTGTGTCCTGCCCCCGCGTGTGTATATAACTGTGTCCTGCCCCGCGTGTATATATAACTGTGTCCTGCCCCGCGTGTATATATAACTGTGTCCTGCCCCGCGTGTGTGTATAACTGTGTCCTGCCCCGCGTGTGTGTATAACTGTGTCCTGCCCCGCGTGTGTGTATAACTGTGTCCTGCCCCGCGTGTGTGTATATATAACTGTGTCCTGCCCCGCGTGTGTGTATAACTGTGTCCTGCCCCGCGTGTGTGTATAACTGTGTCCTGCCCCGCGTGTGTGTATAACTGTGTCCTGCCCCGCGTGTGTGTATAACTGTGTCCTGCCCCGCGTGTGTGTATATATAACTGTGTCCTGCCCCGCGTGTGTGTATATATAACTGTGTCCTGCCCCGCGTGTGTGTATAACTGTGTCCTGCCCCGCGTGTGTGTATAACTGTGTCCTGCCCCGCGTGTGTGTATAACTGTGTCCTGCCCCGCGTGTGTGTATAACTGTGTCCTGCCCCGCGTGTGTGTATATATAACTGTGTCCTGCCCCGCGTGTGTGTATAACTGTGTCCTGCCCCGCGTGTGTGTATATATAACTGTGTCCTGCCCCGCGTGTGTGTATAACTGTGTCCTGCCCCGCGTGTGTGTATAACTGTGTCCTGCCCCGCGTGTGAGTATAACTGTGTCCTGCCCCGCGTGTGTGTATAACTGTGTCCTGCCCCCGCGTGTGTATATAACTGTGTCCTGCCCCCGCGTGTATATATAACTGTGTCCTGCCCCGCGTGTGTGTATATATAACTGTGTCCTGCCCCGCGTGTGTGTATAACTGTGTCCTGCCCCGCGTGTGTGTATAACTGTGTCCTGCCCCGCGTGTGTGTATAACTGTGTCCTGCCCCCGCGTGTGTATATAACTGTGTCCTGCCCCGCGTGTATATATAACTGTGTCCTGCCCCGCGTGTATATATAACTGTGTCCTGCCCCGCGTGTGTGTATAACTGTGTCCTGCCCCGCGTGTGTGTATATATAACTGTGTCCTGCCCCGCGTGTGTGTATATATAACTGTGTCCTGCCCCGCGTGTGTGTATAACTGTGTCCTGCCCCGCGTGTGTGTATAACTGTGTCCTGCCCCGCGTGTGTGTATAACTGTGTCCTGCCCCGCGTGTGTGTATAACTGTGTCCTGCCCCGCGTGTGTGTATATATAACTGTGTCCTGCCCCGCGTGTGTGTATATATAACTGTGTCCTGCCCCGCGTGTGTGTATAACTGTGTCCTGCCCCGCGTGTGTGTATAACTGTGTCCTGCCCCGCGTGTGTGTATAACTGTGTCCTGCCCCGCGTGTGTGTATAACTGTGTCCTGCCCCGCGTGTGTGTATATATAACTGTGTCCTGCCCCGCGTGTGTGTATAACTGTGTCCTGCCCCGCGTGTGTGTATAACTGTGTCCTGCCCCGCGTGTGTGTATAACTGTGTCCTGCCCCGCGTGTGTGTATAACTGTGTCCTGCCCCGCGTGTGTGTATAACTGTGTCCTGCCCCGCGTGTGTGTATAACTGTGTCCTGCCCCGCGTGTATATATAACTGTGTCCTGCCCCGCGTGTATATATAACTGTGTCCTGCCCCGCGTGTATATATAACTGTGTCCTGCCCCGCGTGTATATATAACTGTGTCCTGCCCCGCGTGTATATATAACTGTGTCCTGCCCCGCGTGTGTATATAACAGTTTCCTGCCCCGCGTGTGTGTATAACTGTGTCCTGCCCCGCGTGTGTATATAACTGTGTCCTGCCCCGCGTGTGTATATAACTGTGTCCTGCCCCGCGTGTGTATATAACAGTGTCCTGCCCCGCGTGTGTGTATAACTGTGTCCTGCCCCGCGTGTATATATAACTGTGTCCTGCCCCCGCGTGTATATATAACTGTGTCCTGCCCCGCGTGTATATATAACAGTTTCCTGCCCCGCGTGTATATATAACTGTGTCCTGCCCCGCGTGTATATATAACTGTGTCCTGCCCCCGCGTGTATATATAACTGTGTCCTGCCCCGTGTGTATATATAACTGTGTCCTGCCCCCGCGTGTATATATAACTGTGTCCTGCCCCGCGTGTATATATAACAGTGTCCTGCCCCGCGTGTATATATAACAGTGTCCTGCCCCGCGTGTATATATAACTGTGTCCTGCCCCGCGTGTATATATAACTGTGTCCTGCCCCGCGTGTATATATAACTGTGTCCTGCCCCGCGTGTATATATAACTGTGTCCTGCCCCGCGTGTATATATAACTGTGTCCTGCCCCGCGTGTATATATAACTGTGTCCTGCCCCCGCGTGTGTATATAACAGTGTCCTGCCCACGCGTGTGTGTGTATAACTGTGTCCTGCCCCCGCGTGTGTGTATAACTGTGTCCTGCCCCGCGTGTGTATGTCACAGTGTCCTGCCCCCGCGTGTGTATGTCACAGTGTCCTGCCCCCGCGTGTGTATGTCACAGTGTCCTGCCCCCGCGTGTGTATGTCACAGTGTCCTGCCCCCGCGTGTGTATGTCACAGTGTCCTGCCCCCGCGTGTGTATGTCACAGTGTCCTGCCCCCGCGTGTGTATGTCACAGTGTCCTGCCCCCGCGTGTGTATGTCACAATGTCCTGCCCCCGCGTGTGTATGTAACAGTGTCCTGCCCCCGAGTGTGTTTGTAACAGTGTCCTGCCCTCGCGTGTGTATGTAACAGTGTCCTGCCCTCGCGTGTGTATATAAGTGTCCTGCCCTCGCGTGTGTATATAAGTGTCCTGCCCCCGCGTGTGTATATAACAGTGTCCTGCCCCCGCGTGTTTATATATCCGTGTCCTGCCCCCGTGTGTGTATATAACTGTTTCCTGCCACCGTGTATATGACTGTGTCCTGCCCGCTCGTGTGTATATGACTGTGTCCTGCCCGCGTGTATATAACTCTGTCCTGCCCCCGTGTATATAACTGTGTCCTGCCCCCACGTGTGTATATGACTGTGTCCTGCCCCGCGTGTGTATATAACTGTGTCCTGCCCGCGTGTGTATATGACTGTGTCCTGCCCGCGTGTGTATATGACTGTGTCCTGCCCCCGCGTGTGTATATAACTGTGTCCTGCCCCCGCGTATGTATATAACTGTGTCCTGCCCCCGCGTGTATATAACTGTGTCCTGCCCCCGCGTGTATATAACTGTGTCCTGCCCCCGCGTGTATATAACTGTGTCCTGCCCCCGCGTGTGTATATAACTGTGACCTGCGTGTGTATGTATATAACTGTGTCCTGCCCCCGCGCGCGTGTGTATATAACTGTGTCCTGCCCCCGCGTGCGTGTGTATATAACTGTGTCCTGCCCCCGGGCGCGTGTGTATATAACTGTGTCCTGCCCCCGCGCGCGTGTGTATATAACTGTGTCCTGCCCCCGCGTGTGTATATAACTGTGTCCTGCCCCCGCGCGCGTGTGTATATAACTGTGTCCTGCCCCCGCGCGCGCTTGTGTATATAACTGTGTCCTGCCCCCGCGCGCGCGTGTGTATATAACTGTGTCCTGCCCCCGCGCGCGCGTGTGTATATAACTGTGTCCTGCCCCCGCGCGCGCGTGTGTATATAACTATGTCCTGCCCCCGCGCGTGTGTATATAACTGTGTCCTGCCCCCGCGTGTGTATACAACTGTGTCCTGCCCCCGCGCGCGCACAACTGTGTCCTGCCCCCGCGCGCGCACAACTGTGTCCTGCCCCCGCGCGCGCGCACAACTGTGTCCTGCCCCCGCGCGCGCACAACTGTGTCCTGCCCCCGCGCGCGCGCACAACTGTGTCCTGCCCCCGCGCGCGCGTGCACAACTGTGTCCTGAGATGGTGCCGGCCTATCTGTATATGAATAGCAGTCTCACTATGGGTTTCGCAGATACCGTAGATGGTGCAGGCCTATCTGTATATGAATAGCAGTCTCACTATGGGTTTCGCAGATACCGTAGATGGTGCCGGCCTATCTGTATATGAATAGCAGTCTCACTACGGGTTCCGCAGCAGCGGGACTAAGGGGTGTGTGCACAGCGTTCGTCCCTATATTACACCTAGGGCTGCTCCAAATCCCATTAACATTCCTTGGGCATGTACGGAGTGCTGGGGTGGAATTTCACTTATGACTCATGCGAATTGGATGTCCAGCCGTTACTCCCCCCATATCTTCTGCCTCCTCCTTACTGAGCAACGCTGGCCGCCTCCTGTATCACATCCCCCGTTTCGTAGGCTGCGACTCTTTCCTCTTGTACTGCGTAGGACCACCCACCTGATGGGCACGTCTTTCACTGTCCGCCACCGCTGCTTATGTATAATGGGACACCCAGTGACCCTAGAGGAGCTGTCACTTTCTGTCGCTAACTAGCGGTACGCTGGTACGCTCGGTCGGTGCAGCACGACCAAATCTCCTGTCTCCATGGTCAGGTCACTCCCCGTTTCTTCTGCTGAGCTGCCCCTGCTCGTAGTCAGGCCGCCGTTACACCACCAGTTCAGGCCAGGCTCAGGGACTCAGGACCTCACCCGCTACCACCCGTTCTCCGCTCTCTGCACCACACAGCCTCTAAACTCCGTTTACCGGTCAGTCCTTTTTCCAGTTAATGGTCTCTCTCCTCGGACGCTGTATCTTCCTCCACCAGCACGCGAACACCACTTTGTCCTGGCGCGGGGGCTTCTAGAAGAATTTTCTCCAGTCCCCTCGTGCCCATCTAGTCCCACTGTCCCGCTGATCCCATAGTACAGGGTGCATTGAAATAGGATCACCCTCAAGGGCATATAACTACCATATAAATTTCATTTATTTACACTCGTACAAATCATAGCATCATACTAGGGAGCTACACTTATAGCTATAGTAATAATACAGGGACATGACTGGGGAGGTGAGGGGATCTGGGAGTGTCACAGTGACATCACTTATATCTATAGTAATAATACGGGGACATGACTGGGGCGGTGAGGGGATCTGGGAGCGTCACAGTGACATCACTTATATCTATAGTAATACAGGGACATGACTGGGGAGGTGAGGGGATGCGGGAGCATCACAGTGACATCACTAATATCTATAGTGATAATACAGGTACATGACTGGGGAGGTGAGGGGATCTGGGAGTGTCACTGTGACATCACTTATATCTATAGTGATAATACAGGGACATGACTGGGGAGGTGAGGGTATCTGGCAGTATTTATAGTGATATTGATGCCTTCCCCATTTTGCAGGATTGCACAGTAGTGAAGAAGACATCCAATGAGTGTGAGACACCCAGCAGCCGTCCCTGTTTGTCAGAAGGACTAAGCAGAACCCAGAGCCCCATTACGGTGCCTCCACCTCACTCACTGATACATGAGAGACACAGTGACCAGAAGATCCTGGAACTCACCAACAAGATCATTCAGCTGCTGACTGGAGAGGTGAATGCTGGGAATGGGACATTATACAGTAACACCAGGGCATGTGTCTGGGTGATGACTAGAGAGGTGACTGCCGGGAATGGGGCATTACACAGTAACGCCAGGGCACGTGTCTGGGTGATGACTGGAGAGGTGACTGCTGGGAATGGGACATTATACAGTAACACCAGGGGATGTGTCTGGGTGATGACTGGATAGGTGACTGCTGGGTATGGAACATTATACAGTAACACCAGGGGGTGTGTCTGGGTGATGACTGGAAAGGTGACTGCTGGTAATGGGGCATTATACAGTAACACCAGGGGACGTGTCTGGGCGTTGACTGGAGAGGTGACTGCTGGGAATGGAACATTATACAGTAACACCAGGGGATGTGTCTGGGTGATGACTGGAGAGGTGACTGCTGGGAATGGGGCATTATACAGTAACACCGGGGGACATGTCTGCTTGATGACTGGAGAGGTGACTTCTTGGAATTGGATATTATACAGGAACACCAGGGGACATGTCTGGGCGTTGACTGGAGAGGTGACTGCTGGGAATGGGACATTATACAGTAACACCAGGGGATGTGTCTGGGTGATGACTGGAGAGGTGACTGCTGGGAATGGGGCATTATACAGTAACACCAGGGGACATGTCTGGGTGATGACTGGAGAGGTGACTGCTGGGAATGGGACATTATACAGTAACACCAGGGGATGTGTCTGGGTGATGACTGTATCACTGTGTGTGTCAGGTTCCTATAAGGTGTCAGGTTGTCACTGTCTATGTCTCCATGCAGGAGGGGGAGTATATAGAGGAACACAGGGGTCAGTACAAGGACGTGATGATGGAGAATCACCGGCCCCTCACATCACTGGGTAAGAGGAGACTGTCATGTATTGTACAGGGGAGAACAGGTATGGGGGCCCCCTATATACACACATCATCTGATAATCACATATATACACTGTACTCAGTCACTGTGTGTCTCCTACAGATGGACCCAGTAACAGAGATACCCCAGAGAGATGTCCCCGTCCTCTGTATTCCCAGGATTGTACAGAGGAGAATCACAGGATCCCACAGGAGGATCAGGTAGGTGGGATTTAGGGTCTCACCCATACACCAAAGTGACTGTAACTACATGATCTGTAGAGGAGCTGTGTCTTGTACACTGATATTATACTGTTTCACCTCAGTTTAATTAGACTGTATGCAAATGTCATTAGAGTGTTTGTTTGTTTGTTTTTTAGGCACAACGTCTGTCTGATATTAAAATACAAGGTACAGAGGTAGAAGAAGAGACATATGTGACTGATATAAAGGCAGAAGATATAGAGGAAGAAGAAGAGACGTATGTGACTGATATAAAGGCAGAAGATATAGAGGGAGAAGAAGAGACGTATGTGACTGATATAAAGGCAGAAGATATAGAGGAAGAAGAAGAGACGTATGTGACTGATATAAAGGCAGAAGATATAGAGGGAGAAGAAGAGACGTATGTGACTGATATAAAGGCAGAAGATATAGAGGAAGAAGAAGAGACGTATGTGACTGATATAAAGGCAGAAGATATAGAGGGAGAAGAAGAGATGTATATGACTGATATAAAGGCAGAAAATATAGAGGAAGAAGAAGAGACGTATGTGAGGGGTGATCAGCAGTGTAAGGAGGAGGAGATTCCTACAGATATCAGCACAGGTGAGTAATAAACACTTTTCTCTGACGTCCGTAGTGGATGCTGGGACTTCCTTAAGGACCATGGGGAATAGCGGCTCCGCAGGAGACTGGGCACAAAATAAAAGCTTTAGGACTAGCTGGTGTGCACTGGCTCCTCCCCCTATGACCCTCCTCCAAGCCTCAGAATTTTGTGCCCGGCCGAGAAGGGTGCAATCTGGGTGGCTCTCCTGAGCTGCTTAGAGTAAAAGTTTAGACTTAGGTTTTTTTATTTTCAGTGAGTCCTGCTGGCAACAGGCTCACTGCATCGAGGGACTAAGGTGAGAAGAAGCGAACTTACCTGCGTGCAGAGTGGATTGGGCTTCTTAGGCTACTGGACATTAGCTCCAGAGGGATCAATCACAGGCCCAGCCATGGATGGGTCCCGGAGCCGCGCCGCCGGCCCCCTTACAGAGCCAGAAGACAGAAGAGGTCCAGAAATCGGCGGCAGAAGACGTCCTGTCTTCAGTAAAGGTAGCGCACAGCACTGCAGCTGTGCGCCATTGCTCTCAGCACACTTCACACTCCGGTCACTGAGGGTGCAGGGCGCTGGGAGGGGGGGCGCCCTGAGACGCAATATAAACACTTTTTTTGGCAAAATATACATCACATATAGCTCCTGGGCTATATGGATGTATTTAACTCCTGCCAGTTTTTCTGTAAAAAGCGGGAGAAAAGGCCGCCGAGAAGGGGGCGGAGCCAATCTCCTCAGCACACAAGCGCTATTTTCCCTCACAGCTCCGCTGGAAGGACGTCTCCCTGACACTCCCCTGCAGTCCTGCACTACAGAAACAGGGTAAAAAAGAGAGGGGGGGGGCACTAATTTGGCATATATAAACTACATAGCAGCTATAAGGGAGAAACACTTATATAAGGTTGTCCCTATACATATTATAGCGCTCTGGTGTGTGCTGGCAAACTCTCCCTCTGTCTCCCCAAAGGGCTAGTGGGGTCCTGTCCTCTATCAGAGCATTCCCTGTGTGTGTGCTGTGTGTCGGTACGTGTGTGTCGACATGTATGAGGAGGAAAATGGTGTGGAGGCGGAGCAATTGCCGGTAATAGTGATGTCACCCCTTAGGGAGTCGACACCTGACTGGATGGTCTCATTTAAGGAATTACGTGATAGCGTCAGCACTTTGAAAAAGACTGTTGACGACATGAGACAGCCGGCAGATCAATTAGTGCCTGTTCAGGCGTCTCCAACACCGTCAGGGGCTCTAAAGCGCCCGTTACCTCAGTCGGTCGACACAGACACGGACACTGACTCCAGTGTCGACGGTGAAGAAACAAACGTATTTTCCAGTAGGGCCACACGTTACATGATCACGGCAATGAAGGAGGTTTTGCATATTTCTGATACTACAAGTACCACAAAAAGGGGTATTATGTGGGGTGTGAAAAAACTACCTGTAGTTTTTCCTGAATCAGATGAATTAAATGAGGTGTGTGATGAAGCGTGGGTTTCCCCCGATAAAAAACTGCTAATTTCTAAAAAATGATTGGCATTATACCCTTTCCCGCCAGAGGTTAGGGCGCGCTGGGAAACGCCCCCTAGGGTAGATAAAGCGCTCACACGCTTATCAAAACAAGTGGCGTTACCGTCTCCTGATACGGCCGCCCTCAAGGAACCAGCTGATAGAAAGCTGGAAAATATCCTGAAAAGTATATACACACATACTGGTGTTATACTGCGACCAGCAATCGCCTCAGCCTGGATGTGCAGTGCGGGGGTAGCTTGGTCGGAGTCACTGACTGAAAATATTGATACCCTGGACAGGGACAATATATTATTGACTATAGAGCATTTAAAAGATGCATTTCTATATATGCGAGATGCACAGAGGGATATTTGCACTCTGGCATCAAGAGTAAGTGCGCTGTCCATTTCTGCCAGAAGAAGTTTATGGACACGACAGTGGTCAGGTGATGCGGATTCCAAACGGCACATGTAAGTATTGCCGTATAAAGGAGAGGAGTTATTTGGGGTCGGTCTATCGGACCTGGTGGCCACGGCAACAGCTGGGAAATCCACCTTTTTACCCCAGGTCACCTCTCAGCAGAAAAAGACACCGTCTTTTCAACCTCAGTCCTTTCGTCCCCATAAGGGCAAGCGGGTAAATGGCCACTCATATCTGCCCCGGGGTAGAGGAAGGGGGAAAAGACTGCAGCAGGCAGCCTCTTCCCAGGAACAGAAGCCCTCCCCCGCTTCTGCCAGGTCCTCAGCATGACGCTGGGGCCTTTACAAGCGGACTCAGGTACGGTGGGGGGTCGTCTCAAGAGTTTCAGCGCGCAGTGGGCTCACTCGCAAGTGGACCCCTGGATCCTGCAGGTAGTATCTCAGGGGTACAGATTGGAATTCGAGACATCTCCCCCTCGCCGGTTCCTGAAGTCTGCTTTACCAACGTCTCCCTCCGACAGGGAGGTGGTATTGGAAGCCATTCACAAGCTGTATTCCCAGCAGGTGATAATCAAAGTACCCCTCCTACAACAGGGAAAGGGGTATTATTCCACACTGTTTGTGGTACCGAAGCCGGACGGCTCGGTGAGACCTATTCTAAATCTAAAGTCCTTGAACACTTACATACAAAGGTTCAAATTCAAAATGGAGTCACTCAGAGCAGTGATAGCGAACCTGGAAGAAGGGGACTATATGGTGTCTCTGGACATCAAGGATGCTTACCTCCATGTCCCAATTTGCCCTTCTCACCAAGGGTACCTCAGGTTCGTGGTACAGAACTGTCATTATCCGTTTCAAACGCTGCCGTTTGGATTGTCCACGGCACCCCGGGTCTTTACCAAGGTAATGGCCGAAATGATGATTCTTCTTCGAAGAAAAGGCGTCTTAATTATCCCTTACTTGGACGATCTCCTGATAAGGGCAAGGTCCAGAGAACAGTTAGAGGTCGGAATAGCACTATCTCAAGTAGTACTACGACAGCACTGGTGGATTCTAAATATTCCAAAATCGCAGCTGAGTCCGACGACACGTCTGCTGTTCCTAGGGATGATTCTGGACACAGTCCAGAAAAAAGTGTTTCTCCCGGAGGAGAAAGCCAGGGAGTTATCCGAGCTAGTCAGGAACCTCCTAAAACCAGGCCAAGTGTCAGTGCATCAATGCACAAGGGTACTGGGAAAAATGGTGGCTTCTTACGAAGCGATTCCATTCGGCAGATTCCATGCAAGAACTTTTCAGTGGGATCTGCTGGACAAATAGTCCGGATCGCATCTTCAGATGCATCAGCGGATAACCCTGTCTCCAAGGACAAGGGTGTCTCTTCTGTGGTGGTTGCAGAGTGCTCATCTTCTAGAGGGCCGCAGATTTGGCATTCAGGACTGGGTCCTGTTGACCACGGATGCCAGCCTTCGAGGCTGGGGAGCAGTCACACAGGGAAGAAATTTCCAGGGAGTGTGGTCAAGCCTAGAGACTTCATTTCACATAAATATACTGGAGCTAAGGGCAATTTACAATGCTCTAAGCCTAGCAAGTCCTCTGCTTCATGGTCAGCCGGTGTTGATCCAGTCGGACAACATCACGGCAGTCACCCACATAAACAGACAGGGCGGCACAAGCGGGCAATGACGGAAGCTGCAAGGATTCTTCGCTGGGCGGAAAATCATGTGATAGCACTGTCAGCAGTGTTCATTCCGGGAGTGGACAACTGGGAAGCAGACTTCCTCAGCAGGCACGACCTCCACCCGGGAGAGTGGGGACTTCATCCGGAAGTCTTCCACATGTTTGTGAACCGTTGGGAAAAACCAAACTCAACAAAAAACTAGAAAGGTATTGCGCCAGGTCAAGGGACCCTCAGGCAATAGCTGTGGACGCTCTGGTAACACCTTGGGTGTTCCAGTCAGTGTATGTGTTCCCTCCTCTGCCTCTCATACCCAAGGTACTGAGAATTATAAGACGGAGAGGAGTAAGAACTATACTCGTGGCTCCGGATTGGCCAAGAAGGACTTGGTACCCGGAACTTCAAGAGATGCTCACAGAGGACCCATGGCCTCTGCCACTAAGAAGGGACCTGCTTCAGCAAGGACCCTGTCTGTTCCAAGACTTACCGCGGCTGCGTTTGACGGCATGGCGGTTGAACGCCGGATCCTGAAGGAAAAAGGCATTCCGGAGGAAGTCATCCCTACCCTGATCAAAGCCAGGAAGGAGGTGACCGCACAACATTATCACCGTATTTGGCGAAAATATGTTGCGTGGTGTGAGGCCAGGAGGGCCCCGACGGAGGAATTTCAACTGGGTCGATTCCTGCATTTCCTGCAAACAGGAGTATCTATGGGCCTCAAATTGGGGTCCATTAAGGTTCAAATTTCGGCCCTGTCAATTTTCTTCCAGAAAGAATTGGCTTCAGTTCCTGAAGTCCAGACGTTTGTCAAGGGAGTACTGCATATACAGCACCCCTTTGTGCCTCCAGTGGCACCGTGGGATCTCAATGTAGTTCTGGGATTCCTCAAATCACATTGGTTTGAACCGCTCAAATCTGTGGATTTGAAATATCTCACATGGAAAGTGACCATGCTGTTGGCCCTGGCCTCGGCCAGGCGAGTGTCAGAATTGGCGGCTTTATCTTACAAAAGCCCATATCTGATTTTCCATTCGGACAGGGCAGAACTGCGGACCCGTCCCCAGTTTCTCCCTAAGGTGGTGTCAGCGTTTCACCTGAACCAACCTATTGTGGTGCCTGCGGCTACTAGGGACTTTGAGGACTCCAAGTTGCTAGACGTTGTCAGAGCCCTAAAAATATATATTCAAGGACGGCTGGAGTCAGGAAAACTGACTCGCTATTTATACTGTATGCACCCAACAAGCTGGGTGCTCCTGCTTCTAAGCAGACGATTGCTCGTTGGATTTGTAGTACAATTCAGCTTGCACATTCTGTGGCAGGCCTGCCACAGCCAAAATCTGTAAATGCCCACTCCACAAGGAAGGGGGGCTCATCTTGGGCGGCTGCCCGAGGGGTCTCGGCTTTACAACTTTGCCGAGCAGCTACTTGGTCAGGGGCAAACACGTTTGCAAAATTCTACAAATTTGATACCCTGGCTGAGGAGGACCTGGAGTTCTCTCATTCGGTGCTGCAGAGTCATCCGCACTCTCCCGCCGGTTTGGGAGCTTTGGTATAATCCCCATGGTCCTTACAGAGTCCCAGCATCCACTTAGGACGTCAGAGAAAATAAGAATTTATTAACCGATAATTCTATTTCTCGTAGTCCGTAGTGGATGCTGGGCGCCCATCCCAAGTGCGGATTGTCTGCAATACTTGTACATAGTTATTGTTACAAAAATCGGGTTTTGTATTGTTGAGAGCCATCTTTGCAGAGGCTCCTCTGTTATCATGCTGTTAACTGGGTTCAGATCACAGGTTGTACAGTGTGATTGGTGTGGCTGGTATGAGTCTTACCCGGGATTCAAAATCCTTCCTTATTGTGTACGCTCGTCCGGGCACAGTATCCTAACTGAGGCTTGGAGGAGGGTCATAGGGGGAGGAGCCAGTGCACACCAGCTAGTCTTAAAGCTTTTACTTTTTGTGCCCTGTCTCCTGCGGAGCCGCTATTCCCTTGGTCCTTACGGAATCCCAGCATCCACTACGGACTACGAGAAATAGAATTATCGGTAAGTAAATTCTTATTTTCTCTAACGTCCTAGTGGATGCTGGGAACTCCGTAAGGACCATGGGGAATAGCGGACTCCGCAGGAGACTGGGCACTCTAAAAGAAAGATTAGGTACTATCTGGTGTGCACTGGCTCCTCCCTTTATGCCCCTCCTCCAGACCTAAGTTAGAATCTGTGCCCGGCTCGAGCTGGTTGCACACTAGGGGCTCTCCTGAGCTTCTAGTAAAGAAAGTATTTATTAGGTTTTTTATTTTCAGTGAGATCTGCTGACAACAGACTTACTGCTACGAGGGACTTAGGGGAGAGAAGCGAACCTACCTGCTTGCAGCTAGCTTGGGCTTCTAGGCTACTGGACACCATTAGCTCCAGAGGGATCGAACACAGGCCCAGCCTCGGTCGTCCGGTCCCGGAGCCGCGCCGCCGTCCCCCTTGCAGAGCCAGAAGCAAGAAGAACGTCCTGGAAATCGGCGGCTAAAGACTCCAGTCTTCATTAAGGTAGCGCACAGCACTGTAGCTGTGCGCCATTGGTCCCTATGCACACCACATACTCCGGTCACTGATGGGTGCAGGGCGCTGGGGGGGGGGCGCCCTGGGCTGCAATTAGAGTACTTTGACTTTGGCAAACAACACATAATATAGCCTAATAAGCTATATATGTGTAAATATCCCCTGCCATAATACACTTATGAGAGCGGGAGAAGTCAGCCGAAAAAGGGGCGGGCCTATCTCCCTCAGCACACTGGCGCCATTTTCTCTTTACAGTGCAGCTGGAAGACAGCTCTCCAGGCTCTCCCCTGCAGCTTCCAGGCTCAAAGGGTTAAAAAGAGAGGGGGGGCACTAAATTTATGCGCAAACTGTATATAAAAAGCAGCTATAGGGATAAATCACGTTCTGTTAGTGTAACTCCCTGATTAAATAGCGCTGTAGTGTGTGCTGGCATACTCTCTCTTTGTCTCCCCAAAGGACTTTGTGGGGTCCTGTCCTCAGTCAGAGCATTCCCTGTCTGTGTGCGGTGTGTCGGTACGGCTGTGTCGACTTGTTTGATGAGGAGACTTATGTGGAGGCGGAGCAGGTGCCGATAAATGTGATGTCACCCCCTGCAGGGCCGACACCAGAGTGGGTGGATATGTGGAAGGTATTAACCGACAGTGTCAACTCCTTACATAAAAGGCTGGATGACGTAACAGCCGTGGGACAGCCGGCTTCTCAGCCGGCGCCTGCCCAGGCGTCTCAAAGGCCATCAGGGGCTCAAAAACGCCCGCTACCTCAGATGGCAGACACAGATGTCGACACGGAGTCTGACTCCAGTGTCGACGAGGTTGAGACATATACACAATCCACTAGGGGCATCCGTTGCATGATTTCGGCAATGAAAAATGTGTTACACATTTCTGACATTAACCCAAGTACCACTAAAAAGGGGTTTTATGTTTGGGGAGAAAAAGCAGCCAGTGTTTTGTACCCCCATCAGATGAGTTGAATGGAGTGTGTGAAGAAGCGTGGGGTTCCCCCAATAAGAAACTGGTAATTTCTAAAAAGTTACTGATGGCGTACCCTTTCCCGCCAGAGGATAGGTCACGTTGGGAGATATCCCCTAGGGTGGATAAGGCGCTCACACGTTTGTCAAAAAAGGTGGCACTGCCGTCTCAGGATACGGCCACCTTGAAGGAGCCTGCTGATAGAAAGCAGGAGGCTATCCTGAAGTCTGTATATACACACTCGGGTACTATACTGAGACCTGCAATTGCCTCAGTATGGGTGGTCTGATACCCTGTAAGATAATATTGTTACCCTCGACTGGGATATTATTTTGCTAACCATAGAGCATATTAAAGACGTCGTCTTATATATGAGGGATGCACAGAGGGATATTTGCCGGCTGGCATCCAGATTTAATGCAATGTCCATTTCTGCCAGGAGGGTATTAGGGACCCGGCAGTGGACAGGTGATGCTGATTCTAAAAGGCACATGGAGATTCTGCCTTATAAGGGTGAGGAATTGTTTGGGGATGGTCTCTCGGACCTCGTATCCACAGCAACAGCTGGGAAGTAAAAAGTTTTACCTCAGTTCCCTCACAGCCTAAGAAAGCACCGTATTATCAGAAACAGTCTTTTTGGCCACAGAAAAGCAAGCGGGTCAAAGGCGCTTCCTTTCTGCACAGAGGCAAGGGAAGAGGGAAAAAGATGCACCAGACAGCCAGTTCCCAGGATCAAAAATCTTCCCCCGCTTCCTCTAAGTCCACCCCATGACGCTGGGGCTCCACAGGCGGAGCCAGGTGCGGTGGGGGCGCGTCTCCGGAACTTCAGCGACCGGTGGGCTCGCTCGCAGGTGGATCCCTGGGTTCTGCAAGTAGTATCACAGGGATACAAGCTGAAGTTCGAGGCGACTCCCCCTCACCGTTACCTCAAATCAGCCTTACCTGCTGCCCTCGGAGAAAGGGAGGTAGTACTGGCGGCAATTCACAAGCTGTATCTTCAGCAGGTGATAATCAAGGTACCCCTCCTTCAACAGGGACGGGGTTACTATGCCACAATGTTTGTGGTACCGAAACCAGAGGGTTCGGTGAGACCCTTTCTAAATTTAAAATCCTTGAACATTTATATATAAAAAGTTCAAGTTCAAGATGGAATCGCTCAGAGCGGTTATTGCAAGCCTGGAAGAGGGGGATTTTATGGTGTCATTGGACATCAAGGATGCTTACCTGCATGTCCCCAATTATCCACCCCACCAGGAGTACCTCAGGTTTGTGGTACAGGAATGTCATTACCAATTCCAGACGCTGCCGTTTGGTTTGTCCAAGGCACCGAGGGTATTTACCAAGGTAATGGCCGAAATGATGATGCTCCTCCGAAAGAAGGGAGTCATGATTATTCCGTACTTGGACGATCTCCTTATAAAGGCAAGGTCCAAAGAGCAGTTGCTAGTCAGCGTAGACCTATCTCAGGAAGTGCTACATCAGCACGGCTGGATTCTGAATATCCCAAAGTCGCAGCTGATTCCTGCGATGCGTCTGCTGTTCTTGGGCATGATTCTGGACACAGAACAGAAGAAGATATTTCTCCTGGTGGAGAAGGCCCAGGAATTATCATCTCTGGTCAGGGACCTCCTGAAACCAAAGCAGGTGTCGGTGCATCACTGCACGCGAGTCCTGGGAAAGATGGTAGCTTCTTACGAAGCAATTCCCTTCGGCAGATTCCATGCAAGGATCTTCCAGTGGGATCTGTTGGACAAGTGGTCCGGATCGCATCTCCAGATGCATGGGTTAATCGCCCTGTTCCCGAGGGCCAGGGTGTCTCTGCTGTGGTGGCTGCAGAGTGCTCCTCTGCTCGAAGGCCGCAGATTCGGCATACAGGACTTGGTCCTGGTGACCACGGATGCAAGCCTCCGAGGTTGGGGGGCAGTCACCCAGGGAAGAAACTTCCAAGGACAATGGTCGAGTCAGGAAACTTCCCTACACATAACTATTCTGGAACTAAGTGCCGTTTACAACGCCCTGAGTCAAGCAGAACCCCTGCTTCAAAACCAACCGGTTCTGATTCAGTCAGACAACATCACAGCGTTCGCCCATGTAAACCGCCAGGGTGGCACAAGAAGCAGGGTGGCAATGGCAGAAGCCACAAGGATTCTTCGATGGGCGGAGAATCACGTGATAGCACTGTCAGCAGTGTTCATTCCGGGAGTGGACAACTGGGAAGCAGACTTCCTCAGCAGGCACGACCTCCACCTGGGAGAGTGGGGGCTTCATCCAGAAGTCTTCCAGCTGATTGTGAACCGTTGGAAACGGCCACAGGTGGACATGATGGCGTCCCGCCTCAACAAAAAGCTAAAAAGATATTGCGCCAGGTCAAGGGACCCTCAGGCGTTAGCTGTGGACGCTCTAGTGACACCGTGGGTGTACCAGTCGGTTTATGTGTTCCTTCCTCTCACCCTCATACCCAAGGTACTGAGGATAATAAGGAGAGGAGTAAGAACTATACTCATTGTTCCGGATTGGCCAAGAAGAGCTTGGTACCCAGAACTTCAAGAAATGGTCTCAGAGGACCCATGGCCTCTGCCGCTCAGACGGGACCTGCTGCTGCAGGGGCCCTGTCTGTTCCAAGACTTACCGCGGCTGCGTTTGACGGCATGGCGGTTGAACGTATCCTAAAGGAAAAGGGCATTCCGGAGGAAGTCATTCCTACGCTGATTAAAGCTACGAAGGAGGTGACCGCAAAACATTATCACCGCATATGGCGGAAATATGTTGCTTGGTGTGAGGCCAGGAAGGCACCAACGGAGGAATTTCAGCTGGGTCGATTTCTGCACTTCCTACAGTCAGGGGTGACTATGGGCCTCAAATTGGGTTCCATTAAGGTCCAGATTTCGGCTCTGTCGATTTTCTTCCAAAAAGAACTGGCTTCACTGCCTGAAGTTCAGACTTTTGATAAAAGGAGTGCTGCATATTCAGCCCCCTTTTGTGCCTCCAGTGGCACCTTGGGATCTCAACGTGGTGTTGGATTTCCTAAAGTCGCATTGGTTTGAGCCACTGAAAACAGTAGAGCAAAAATATCTCACGTGGAAAGTTGTCATGCTTCTGGCCTTGGCTTCGCCAGGCGTGTATCAGAATTGGCGGCTTTGTCATGTAAAAGCCTTATCTGTTTTTCATATGGATAGGGCGGAATTGAGGACTCGTTCCCAATTTCTTCCTAAGGTGGTATCAGCGTTTCATTTGAACCAACCTATTGTGGTGCCTGCGGCTACTCGGGACTTGGAGGATTCCAAGTTGCCGGACGTAGTCAGGGCCTTAAAAATCTATGTTTCCAGGATGGCTAGAGTCAGGAAAACTGACTCGCTATTTATCCTGTATTCACCCATGCTCCTGCTTCAAAGCAGACTATTGCTCGTTGGATTTGTAGCACGATTCAACTTGCACATTCTGCGGCTGAACTGCCGCATCCTAAATCTGTAAGAGCCCATTCCACGAGGAAATGGGCTCTTCTTGGGCGGCTGCCCGAGGGGTCTCGGCTTTACAACTTTGCCGAGCTGCTACTTGGTCGGGTTCAAACACATTTGCAAAATTCTACAGGTTTGATACCCTGGCTATGGAGGACCTTGAGTTTGCTCATTCGGTGCTGCAGAGTCATCCGCACTCTCCCGCCCGTTTGGGAGCTTTGGTATAATCCCCATGGTCCTTACGGAGTTCCCAGCATCCACTAGGACGTCAGAGAAAATAAGAATTTACTCACAGGTAATTCTATTTCTCGTAGTCCGTAGTGGATGCTGGGCGCCCATCCCAAGTGCGGATTGTCTGCATTACTTGTACATAGTTACTGTTAACTAAAACGGGTTATTGTTGAGAGCCATCTGTTCAGAGGCTCCATTGTTATCATACTGTTAACTGGGTTTAAAATCACGAGTTGTACGGTGTGATTGGTGTGGCTGGTATGAGTCTTACCCGGGATTCAAAAATCCTTCCTTATTGTGTCAGCTCTTCCGGGCACAGTATCCTAACTGAGGTCTGGAGGAGGGTCATAGGGGGAGGAGCCAGTGCACACCAGTTAGTCCTAAAGCTTTCTTTTAGTTGTGCCCAGTCTCCTGCGGAGCCGCTATTCCCCATGGTCCTTACGGAGTTCCCAGCATCCACTACGGACTAGGAGAAATAGATTTACCGGTGAGTAAAAATAAGAATTTACTTACCGATAATTCTATTTCTCGTAGTCCGTAGTGGATGCTGGGGACTCCGTAAGGACCATGGGGAATAGCGGCTCCGCAGGAGACTGGGCACAAAAGTAAAGCTTTAGAACTACCTGGTGTGCACTGGCTCCTCCCCCTATGACCCTCCTCCAAGCCTCAGTTAGGATAATGTGCCCGGACGAGCGTACACAATAAGGAAGGATTTTGAATCCCGGGTAAGACTCATACCAGCCACACCAATCACACCGTATAACTTGTGATCTAAACCCAGTTAACAGCATGATAACAGAGGAGCCTCTAGAAAAGATTGCTCACTACAGCAATAACCCGATTTTTTGGTACCAATAACTATGTACCAGTATTGCAGACAATCCGCACTTGGGATGGGCGCCCAGCATCCACTACGGACTACGAGAAAAAGAATTATCGGTAAGTAAATTATTATTTTCTCTGACGTCCTAGTTTGTGCTGGGGACTCCGTAAGGACCATGGGGATTATACCAAAGCTCCCAAACGGGCGGGAGAGTGCGGATGACTCTGCAGCACCAAATGAGAGAACTCCAGGTCCTCCTCAGCCAGGGTATCAAATTTGTAGAATTTTACAAACGTATTTGCTCCTGACCAAGTAGCTGCTCGGCAAAGTTGTAAGGCCGAGACCCCTTGGGCAGCCGCCCAAGATGAGCCCACCTTCCTTGTGAAGTGGGCATTTACAGATTTTTGGCTGTGGCAGGCCTGCCACAGAATGTGCCAGCTGAATTGTACTACAAATCCAACGAGCAATAGTCTGCTTAGAAGCAGGAGCACCCAGCTTGTTGGGTGCATACAGAATAAACAACGAGTCAGATTTTCTGACTCCATCTGTCCTGGAAACCTATATTTCCAGGGCCCTGACAACGTCTAGCAACTTGGAATCCTCCAAGTCCCTAGTAGCCGCAGGCACCACCATAGGTTGATTCAGGTGAAACACTGAAAACCACCTTAGGGAGAAACTGAGGACGAGTCCTCAATTCCGCCCTGTCCGAATGGAAAATCAGATGAGAGCTTTTACAGGATAAAGCCGCCAATTCTGACACGCGCCTGGCCCAGGCCAGGGCCAACAGCATGACCACTTTTCATGTGAGATATTTTAACTCCACATATTTAAGTGGTTCAAACCAATGTGAGTTTTGGAACCCAAAAACTACATTGAGATCCCAAGGTGCCACTGGAGGCACAAAAGGAGGTTGTATATACAGTACCCCTTTTACAAACGTCTGAACTTCAGGGACTGAAGCCAGTTCTTTCTGGAAGAAAATCGACAGGGCCGAAATCTGAACCTTAATGGATCCTAATTTTAGGCCCAAGACACTCCTGTTTGCAGGAAATGCAGGAATCGACCCAGTTGAAATTCCTCCGTTGGGGCCTTAATGGCCTCGCACCACGCAACATATTTTCGCCAAATGCGGTGATAATGTTTTGCGGTTATATCCTTCCTGGCTTTGATCAGGATAGGAATGACTTCATCCGGAATGCCTTTCTCCTTCAGGATCCGGCGTTCAAACGCTCTGCCGTCAAAAGCAGCCGCGGTAAGTCTTGGAACAGACAGGGTCCTTGCTAGAGCAGGTCCCTTCTTAGAGGTAGAGGCCACGGATCCTCCGTGAGCATCTCTTGAAGTTCCGGTTACCAAGTCCTTCTTGGCCAATCCGGAGCCACGAATATAGTGCTTACTCCTCTCCATCTTATAATTCTCGGTACCTTGGGTATGAGAGGCAGAGGAGGGAACACATACGCTGACTGGTACACCCACGGTGTTACCAGAGCGTCTACAGCTATTGCCTGAGGGTCCCTTGACCTGGCGCAATACCCGTCGAGTTTTATAATCATGTGGAAGACTTCTGGGTGAAGTCCCCACTCTTCCGGGTGGAGGTCGTGTCTGCTGAGGAAGTCTGCTTCCCAGTTGTCCACTCCCGGAATGAATATTGCTGACAGTGCTATCACATGATTTTCCGCCCAGCGAAGAATCCTTGCAGCTTCCGCCATTGCCCTCCTGCTTCTTGTGCCACCCTGTCTGTTTACGTGGGTGACTGCCGTGATGTCCGAATGGATCAACACCAGATGACCTTGAAGCAGAGGTCTTGCTGAGCTTAGAGCATTGTAAATGGCCCTTAGCTTCAGGATATTTATGTGAAGTGATGTCTCCAGGCTTGACCATAAGCCCTGGAAATTCCTTCCCTGTGTGACTGCTCCCCAGCCTCGCAGGCTGGCATCCGTGATCACCAGGACCCAGTCCTGAATGCCGAATCTGCGGCCCTCTAGAAGATGAGCACTCTGCAACCACCACAGGAGAGACACCCTTGTCCTTGGTGACAGGGTTATCCGCTGATGCATCTGAGGATGCGACCCGGACCATTTATCCAGCAGGTCCCACTGGAAAGTTCTTGAGTGGAAACTGCCGAATGGGATTGCTTCGTAAGAAGCCACCATTTTTCCCAGAACCCTTTCATTGATGTACTGAGACTTGGCTCGGTTATAGGAGGTTCCCGACTAGCTTGGATAACTCCCTGACTTTCTCCTCCCGGAGAAACACCTTTTTCTGGACTGTGTCCAGGATCATCCCTAGGAACAGAAGATGAGTCGTCGGAATCAGCTGCGATTTTGGAATATTGAGAATCCAATCGTGCTGCCGCAACACTACCTGAGATAGTGCTACACCGACCTCCAACTGTTCCTTGGATCATACCCTTATCAGGGGATCGTCCAAGTAAGGGATAACTAAAATTCCCTTCCTTCGAAGGAGTATCATCATTTCGGCCATTACCTTGGTAAAGACCCGGGGTGCCGTGGACCATCCATACGGCAGTGTCTGAAACTGATAGTGACAGTTCTGTACCACAAACCTGAGGTACCCTTGGTGAGAAGAGTAATTTGGGACATGAAGGTAAGCATCCTTGATGTCCCGAGACATCATGTAGTCCCCTTCTTCCAGGTTCGCAATCACTGCTCTGAGTGACTCAATCTTGAATTTGAACCTCTGTATGTAAGTGTTCAAGATTTTAGATTTAGAATCGGTCTCACCGAGCCGTCCGGCTTCGGTACCACAACAGTGTGGAATAATACCCCGTTCCCTGTTGCAGGAGGGGTACCTTGATTATCACCTGCTGGGAATACAGCTTGTGAATGGCTTCCCAAACTGCCTCCCTGTCAGAGAGAGACGTCGGTAAAGCCGACTTTAGGAAACGGCGAGGGGGGGACGTCTCGAATTCCAATTTGTTGAGACGGGCCCCCACCGTGCCTGAGCTTGTAAAGCCCTAGCGTCATACTGAGGGCTTGGCAGAGGCAGGAGAGGGCTTCTGTTCCTGGGAACTGGCTGATTTCTGCAGCCTTTTTCCTCTCCCTCTGTCACGGGCAGAAATGGGGAACCCTTTGCCCGCTTGCCAACGAAAAGACTGCGCCTAATAATACGGCGTCTTCTTATGTTGAGAGGCGACCTGGGGTACAAACGTGAATTTCCCAGCTGTTGCCGTGGCCACGAGGTCTAAAAGACCGACCCCAAATGACTCCTCCCCTTTATAAGGCAATACTTCCAATTGCCGTTTGGAATCCGCCTCACCTGACCACTGTCGTGTCCATAATCTACTGGCAGAAATGGACAACGCACTTAGACTTGATGCCAGTCGGCAAATATTCCGCTGTGCATCACGCATATATAGAAATGCATCTTTCAAATGCTCTATAGGCAATAAAATACTGTCCCTATCTAGGGTATCAATATTTTCAGTCAGGGAATCCGACCACGCCAACCCAGCACTGCACATCCAGGCTGAGGCGATTGCTGGTCGCAGTATAACACCAGTATGTGTGTAAATACATTTTAGGATACCCTCCTGCTTTCTATCAGCAGGATCCTTAAGGGCGGCCATCTCAGGAGAGGGTAGAGCCCTTGTTCTTACAAGTGTGTGAGCGCCTTATCCCCCCTAGGGGGTGTTTCCCAACGTACCCTAACCTCTGGCGGGAAAGGATATAATGCCAATAACATTTTAGAAATTATCAGTTGTTATCGGGGGAAACCCACGCATCATCACACACCTCATTTAATTTCTCAGATTCAGGAAAACTACAGGTAGTTTTTCCTCCCCGAACATAATACCCCTTTTTGGTGGTACTCATATTATCAGAAATGTGTAAAACATTTTTCATTGCCTCAATCATGTAACGTGTGGCCCTACTGGAAGTCACGTTTGTCTCTTCACCGTCGACACTGGAGTCAGTATCCGTGTCGGCGTCTGTATCTGCCATCTGAGGTAACGGGCGCTTTAGAGCCCCTGACGGCCCATGAGACGTCTGGACAGGCACAAGCTAAGTAGCCGGCTGTCTCATGTCAACCACTGTCTTTTATACAGAGCTGACACTGTCACGTAATTCCTTCCAACAGTTCATCCACTCAGGTGTCGACCCCCTAGGGGGTGACATCACTATTACAGGCAATCTGCTCCGCCTCCACACCATTTTCCTCCTCATACATGTCGACACAATCGTACCGACACACAGCACACACACAGGGAATGCTCTGATAGTGGACAGGACCCCACTAGCCCTTTGGGGAGAAGAGGGAGAGTTTGCCAGCACACACCAGAGCGCTATATATATACAGGGATAACCTTATATAAGTGTTTTTCCCCTTATAGCTGCTGTATTTTTAATACTGCGCCTAATTAGTGCCCCCCTCTCTTTTTTAACCCTTTCTGTAGTGTAGTGACTGCAGGGGAGAGCCAGGGAGCTTTCCCTCCAACGGAGCTGTGAGGGAAAATGGCGCCAGTGTGCTGAGGAGATAGGCTCCGCCCCCTTCCCGGCGGCCTTATCTCCCGTTTTTCTGTGTATTCTGGCAGGGGTTAAATTCATCCATATAGCCCAGGAGCTATATGTGATGCATTTTTTGCCATCCAAGGTGTTTTTATTGCTGCTCAGGGCGCCCCCCCCCCCCAGCGCCCTGCACCCTCAGTGACCGGAGTGTGAAGTGTGCTGAGAGCAATGGCGCACAACTGCAGCGCTGTGCGCTACCTTGTTGAAGACAGGACGTCTTCTGCCGCTGATTTCTGGACCTCTTCGCTCTTCTGGCTCTGTAAGGGGGCTGGCGGCGCGGCTCTGGGACCCATCCATGGCTGGGCCTGTGATCGATCCCTCTGGAGCTAATGTCCAGTAGCCTAAGAAGCCCAATCCACTCTGCACGCAGGTGAGTTCGCTTCTTCTCCCCTTAGTCCCTCGATGCAGTGAGCCTGTTGCCAGCAGGTCTCACTGAACATAAAAAACTTTTCACTAAGCAGCTCAGGAGAGCCACCTAGTGTGCACCCTTCTCGTTCGGCACAAAAATATAACTGAGGCTTGGAGGAGGGTCATAGGGGGAGGAAGTCATTGAAATCTCTGTACGGGGTGACGGTAACCCTATCTTTCCCTATACTACGGGGTTACCGTCACCCCGTACAGAGATTTCAATGGGATAAGGAGCCGGTTTTACAGAAAAATCCGGCAGGACTGAAAATAAACGCAAAAGGAGCTGTAAACATTACTAATCCTTTTCTTTTTTACAGGTATTGCACTACAGTATTGCAACATTTAAATTGTTGCAAAATAGAATACATATTGTCACAAGCGCCTTGTTTTTTTTTTTTTTTTAAATTCTTTATTTTTCATTTTATAATATAAAACATTTTCCAAATATGTTAACATACATATCATAGAATAGAATGTAGACAACAGTCTCATATCTTATCAATTGTAGTTATATACATCAATAAATGTTTGCAGTAAAAAGGAATCAACAGTTTCATCTATCTTTTCTTAAACTGTGCCACGTTTGGTAGATTGTACAAAATCTGGGATCAAAAACATCCTCATATCGATATCGCTTAATAACATAGCTTTTATAGAAAGTGTGAGGTAGTAAACATTTGGAAACAAATAGATAAAGAGGAGGACAAAGGGAAGAGGGGGGAGAGGGGGGAAGCAGAATGGGGAGGGGAGTAGGTAGGCCACATATGTAGCACATACAGAAGCCAAAGCGGGGGCCTTAAGGACCCCCGTCCTCAATGTATGGTCAGGGTGCATAATCAGCATAGGTGTTAGTGATCTTGAATTCAATCCAAGGGAGCCAGGTAGCTATGTAATCTGAGTATTTGTCCAAGGCGGCAGAATAAACATTCTCCATATGCATATAGAAGTCAATGCGTTGGAACCACTCCCATATTGTCGGTGGGTTAGTGGATTTCCAATGCACCGGGAGTACAGCTCTTGCTGCGTTATTTAAGTGTTTAAGGAGGGATTTCTTGTAGCGGGAAAGGGGTATATCTGAATGCGATAATAGCCAAAAGTCCGGACCCGGCGGGACAGGGCCACCCAAAATCTTTGTGGATAGGTCTATGATCGTATTCCAAAAAGGGGCAATCGACAGACAATCCCACCATATGTGTATCAGTGTGCCCGTATCCCTACCACATCGCCAGCACAAAGGGGAAACTGAGGGGTAGAATTTATGCAGAAGGGACGGGCATCTATACCATCTTGTTAGTAATTTATATTGCGTTTCCACAACGTCCAGACTAGTGGAGCATTGTGCCATGACCTTGCAGTGTGTGTCCCAGTGGATCTTGATTCCCCGGTGCATGAAGTCTCTATCCCATGCGTCACAAAAAGAGGGGACAGTAGGAAAGGAACCTTGTTGAAGAATCTTATAGATTCCCGACACTACATGTGTGGGGGTTATCTCCTGGTCGCACATGGACTCAAAAGGCGTGAGAGTTTTATACAAGTCTATTGTCTCTCGTTTCGAGGTAACAAAATGGTGTACCTGAAGGTAAAACCAATAATCTTTAGAAGGAATGTCGCCCGCTCTCCGTATTTCAGAGAACATTTTGAGTTTGCCATGCGCAAGCAAGTGACCCACCCTAGTCACACCCGCCCCTTCCCATCTAGAAGCAATCCTATTGGACCCACCCGGGGGGAATAACGGGTTGTCGAAGATAGGCATAAGGGATGTTCGTTTTGACGAGATTCCCATCTTATAGCGAAGCGTCCGCCATAAAGCCAAAGTAGGTCCCACAGTGGGATGTGATGAGCGATTAAATCTAGGGAGCCAGGGCACTACTTGTAGATTAAGGCTGGTAGAAGATGACTCCAGTTCGACCCATTGCTTCCTATGTGAGACGGGACGGGACCAGTCTACAACTCTATGCAGTATTGCGGCGTGGTAGTTGTGACAGAATATACTGTCCAAGGTCCATTCTGACTATGTTGTAGTAGCTATTGTTCTTAAACAGGGCCAGGTGTGATGTGTTATGCTGGACCAGTCACTAGACACCTATAGCAGGAAGCTGGGAGCAGTTGGAGCCCTCTGAGGTTACATATTGTATGACTATAAAAGGATAAAACAGGGAGTGACTGGCTATCTTCCCCCATCACCAAGGGATTAATTGTGTCAAGATCCCATTGTTCTCCCCTAGGACTGAGTCAGACACTGGGCCATGAGAACAGCAGGGGGGATCTCCTCATGACTCATCTCTTTTACAGACCTTCATGGAACTCTTCCAATCAGGAGGGACTTTTGGTGGTGGAAATTAGAATGTTGTTTAAAAAGGGAAGGCAAGAGATCACCAGTGTGTGTGAGTTTGGCTTCTAAAAGCTACTAGTCCTGGAGTCTCAGCTCCTGCTAGTGTGCTGAGGATTTGGCCTGGGAGCATTGTGGCTACTGGATTACCCACTTTTCTCTGGATTTGCAGACTTGTTGGCTCTGCTATATGAACACTGCTTGAAACTCCTGTGATCCTCCACAATTATACTACATCCGGACAAGAGCATGTGGGAAAGTGCTGGGAAGTCTGACGGTAAACTGCTGTTTATTGGGACCTGTTGTTCTTGGGTTAATTTCAACTGTGTTTATCTTATAGTTGATTTAGAGAGCTTGTACTAAGTAAACACCTAATAAATATATTGTTATATCTTTATCTGTCTCCTGTCTGCGTGACCTGACCCAGAAGTCCTGGAGTACACTCTGAGTTTATGCTCTAATACTCCTGGTCTTCACAGTAGTATGCAGAGATCATGGGCAATTGCTGTCCGCCTTGGGATTTCAGTCTAGATAGGTGGCTATGTTTGAACCTAGGTTTCCGACCGCCCCAGACAAAGTGGCTTATCGCCTTGTGTGCTTCAGCTAAAAATTGAGGGGGAAGATTTAAAGGAGTGGTTTGAAAAAGGTATAGCAACCTGGGGAGAATGTTCATCTTTACTATATTTATACGGCCTAGCCATGAAAACCTCTGCGTGAGCCAGTGCCCCATCTCCTGTCTCAGTTTGCGGAGTAGTGGGGTATGATTAATAGCAGTTATAGTGTTAAGTGCCGAAGGAATCTGGATTCCCAGATACGTAATATGGGATTTTTGCCATGTAAATTGGAATGATTGCGATAGGAGGGATGCCGTGGCAGACGGAAGTGTGACATTCATCGCCATAGAGTTTGAATAATTAATTTTAAAATTTGACATATCTCCGAACCGTGCGAATTCCTTCATAAGGTTAGGTAGAGAGATCAATGGATTCGTTATGACTGCCAATAAGTCATCAGCAAAGAGGGCCAAACGATGGTCAGTGTTACCTACCCGTAGTCCCACAATGTCAGGGTTGCATCTGATCGCACGTGCCAGTGCCTCCATGCATAAAACAAATATTAAGGGTGACAGCGGGCAACCCTGGCGTGTGCCGTTAGTAATTGATACGGGCTCCGAGAGGACGCCATTCACCCTAATCCGAGCAGATGGGGCCCTATATAATGAGAGAATTTTTTGTAAGAAAACATCCCCCAGACCCAATCGCCGAAGCACTGCCTCCATAAAATCCCAATCCACCCGATCAAAGGCCTTTTCTGCGTCTGTGGAAAGGAGCATGAGAGGCGCATTCGTCACAAGCACCTTGTTTTAGTATCTATTTGAATTGTTTATTTTTATTCAGGGCAGCTAAAACACTTAAATCCCGGCAACAGCGCGGTTATTCTCATTTCTAATCATAGGGGGAGGAGCCAGTGCACACCAGGTAGTTCTAAAGCTTTACTTTTGTGCCCAGTCTCCTGCGGAGCCGCTATTCCCCATGGTCCTTACGGAGTCCCCAGCATCCACTAGGACGTCAGAGAAATCTTATTTTCCATAATGTATTTTATTTCCAGCAGATGGACACACAAGCAGGAATATCTCAGAAGGACATCTAATGTTATCCCCGGATTGTGACATAAGAGATAATGACAGTAGACAGGATTCTCCAGGAGATAACCCCATTACCCCAATTATATATCCAGCTCTATCAGCTGATCCCCCTGATCCTGGGAAATGTTCTCCTGATCACTCTGATATTGGTGCATCTGTTACAGCTCTGACAGTAGATACAGTGTTTCCCTGTTCTATAGATGCCAAATGTTTTACACAGAACACAAAGCTCATTACCCATCAGCCAGCTAAGGCAGGGGAGAGGCCATTTCCATGTTCTGAGTGTGGGAAATGTTTTACAAAGAAATCAGCTCTTGTTACACATCACAGAAGTCACACAGGTGAGAAGCCGTTTTCCTGTTCTGAGTGTGGGAAATGTTTTACACAGAAATCAGCTCTTGTTACACATCAGAGAAGTCACACAGGTGTGAAGCCGTTTTCCTGTTCTGAGTGTGGGAAATGTTTTGCATTGAAATCAGTTCTTGTTAAACATCAGAATAGTCACTCAGGTGAGAAGCCGTTTTCCTGTTATGAGTGTGGGAAATGTTTTGCACGGAAATCACATCTTGTTATACATCAGAGAAGTCACACAGGTGAGAAGCCGTTTTCCTGTTCTGAGTGTGGGAAATGTTTTGCACGCAACTCAAATCTTGCTACACATCAGAGAAGTCACACAGGTGAGAAGCCGTTTTCCTGTTCTGAGTGTGGGAAATGTTTTGCACGCAACTCAAATCTTGCTACACATCAGAGAAATCACACAGGTGAGAAGCCGTTTTCCTGTTCTGAGTGTGGGAAATGTTTTGCATGGAAATCAGATCTTGTTACACATCAGAGAAGTCACACAGGTGAGAAGCCGTTTTCCTGTTCTGAGTGTGGGAAATGTTTTACAAAGAAATCAGCTCTTGTTACACATCAGAGAAGTCACACAGGTGAGAAGCCGTTTTCCTGTTCTGAGTGTGGGAAATGTTTTACAAAGAAATCAGCTCTTGTTACACATCAGAGAAGTCACACAGGTGAGAAGCCGTTTTCCTGTTCTGAGTGTGGGAAATGTTTTACAAAGAAATCAGCTCTTGTTACACATCAGAGAAGTCACACAGGTGAGAAGCCGTTTTCCTGTTCTGAGTGTGGGAAATGTTTTACAAAGAAATCAGCTCTTGTTACACATCAGAGAAGTCACACAGGTGTGAAGCCGTTTTCCTGTTCTGAGTGTGGGAAATGTTTCGCATTTAAATCAGTTCTTGTTAAACATCAGAGAAGTCACACAGGTGAGAAGCCGTTTTCCTGTTCTGAGTGTGGGAAATGGTTTACACAGAAATCATCTCTTGTTACACATCAGAGAAGTCACACAGGTGAGAAGCCGTTTTCCTGTTCTGAGTGTGGGAAATGGTTTACACAGAAATCATCTCTTGTTACACATCAGAGAAGTCACACAGGTGAGAAGCCGTTTTCATGCTGTGAGAGAAATAAATCCGCTCTTGTTGAACACATTAGACATTACCCAAGTACGGAACCATTTAAATCTTCTGGAGTATAATCATCACTGTCATGCAATGTTCCTCAAGGGTGAATCCTATCTCCTATGCTTTATAAAATATACATGCTAGCACTGGGTGATATAATCAGACGTCATGGCCTGGTCTACCACTGCTATGCAGATGACCTGCTTTTTGCTCCATGTACTGAGAACCTAATACCAATAAATGGTTGTCTAGCTGAGCGCCAGGGGTGGATGATGCCAGTTGGCTGTGACTCAGTCTTTGTGAAACATAATAGAAGCTCCCCAATAAAGGACAAGACTTTACCAACCATCTGGATTTATGCTTTGGTGTTCAGAATCGCAAAATACTGAACGTGTGCTGAATCTTTGTGTTGTCCTAGTATGTGGCTGACACAGACATCAGGTATCTGCCACATACAAATCCTCATTCTTCCATCTGTGGACCATAGCCAGAATCAAACACTTGATTCCCTCGGAAGTTCATAGACTACTGCAATGCCATCTACCTGGGTCACCCAGCAAAATAATTACAGAGCTTGCAGATAGTACATAATGCAGCAGCCAAGCTGTTACCTAACCAGCCCGTTCCTGCCACATAACACCCATTCTCTGCTCCCTTCACCGGCTGCCTGTAAGATGACAAATCTATTTCATAATTGGCTAACTGACCTTCCCAGCCCAACATTACATGGTCCAAGGTGCTAGAAGCAGCTTCTGCCTCCTTACTGCCCTGCTTGCTTGCTTCTACAGATGAAGGACTGTTACCAGCAGTACCAAGAATCTCCTGTCATTCATTTAAGGGTCAAATTTTTAACTTTGCAGCCCTTACCATGGAACGTACTGCCTTGCACAGTCCAAGAGACCACCACTCTAGAGAACGTCACAAATAGACTGATGACTGCTACTCACGCTTTTCATTAATGTACCTCTATTTACTTCCTAAATAATACATCCTAAATGCTTAGGTCTTTTTTCTGCTGTTTATTTTGTGTCTTGTGCTTTGTGTAAATGTGAATGTCTAATACCAGTTTGCACAATCTGTATTGCTACACGACAATATGGCGGCCATTGGAACGTGTTTTCACTTCTAGTTTGCCTAACTTGTTGCAGACACTCATCTTGATCAGGAGTGCTGAGTGTTTTCTGATACAAGATCCTATCCATATATACCCTGTACATTACCATGTGCATTAGAGTCACCCGGGTTCCATCTGCGGTGGTTTGTTGTATGTTACATCTATATGGTGCGGATACTCCTATGTATGATTTCATAATAAAAGCTTTTGTTTGCATCTAATTATTGCATTATAGCTTTTATTTTTTTATCTGTTTTATATTCCCGTCTGAGTAATTACGCCATAATGTCTAATCTCGGAGTGGACCCCAGAAGATGTAAAGAAACCGTGTAAGTTTTCCATCATTCTGTTTCGTGTAATCATACAGGTAAGTGATGGCACGGTGGTCACTGACCGTCACATTCAGGTGGTATAATGGAAGTGGGACTGTCTGGGCTTATTCTAGTCTACTGCAGAAATTAAAAAAAAATCAGCCCATAGATCAAGCTTGGTCGGACAAGACAGAAGCCACATTAATGGTGGCACATCGTATAGGCTGAGGACCCATGTTTCTGCTATATATGGAATAACTCCCTCTTCACCCACAAAAACCTTCCCTTCACCATTCACCATTCACAATGTCCACCATTGCCCCTTCAGAAGGGACACAACTTTCCTTTGCTTGTTCCACCTCCTCCTCTACAGAGCCCAGGACCATCTCCATGACCATGTCATGTTTATCTGGAGGCCAGGCATCTGGGAGGTTCATGGCCTGAGATGACCACAGACCCACCAGGTAGTGGGCAAGAAAAATCCACAGCCTCCTGAGGAACTGGAAAGTCCAAGGATCCACCCCACATGAGGCAGAGAAGGGACAACCACAGGGACTGGCTCAACAATTTCCTTCCTAAAAGCTGCTCTTTACCCAGTTTGGTACCTGGGGGATCCCACTCCAATTTCCCTTGAGAGTCCTTACTAATCCTTTCTGAGCCTACTAGCTCCTTCCTCTTCCAACCACTCCTCCTTTTTAAGCTTTTCACCACCTGCTGTGTGAGTTCCATCCAACCACTCCTCCTCTCCTTGTCTCATTGGTGTAGCAACCCCCTTCTCCCCTCCACCCCCACCACACTGATTCACTGCAGTTAAGCTGTAAGACTTGCTGCTAGCAGTACTCTCTACTCAGCACACACACTCACATCATGATTACACAGCTGTGCCAGAGACACTGTCTCACTGACAACCAGGACGAGACACTCCCAGAAAGGCATGTATGTATGAGTACGGAGAGAGTGGGCGCAGTGGGGCTGCATCACTGACACCCAGGACGAGACACTCCCAGAAAGGCATGTATGTATGAGTACGGAGAGAGTGGGCGCAGTGGGGCTGCATCACTGACACCCAGGACGAGACACTCCCAGAAAGACATGTATGTATGAGTACGGAGAGAGTGGGCACAGTGGGGCTGCATCACTGACAGCCAGGACGAGACACTCCCAGAAAGGCATGTATGTATGAGTACGGAGAGAGTGGGCGCAGTGGGGCTGCATCACTGACAGCCAGGACGAGACACTCCCAGAAAGGCATGTATGTATGAGTACAGAGAGAGTGGGAGCAGTGGGGCTGCATCACTGACACCCAGGACGAGACACTCCCAGAAAGGCATGTATGTATGAGTACAGAGAGAGTGGGAGCAGTGGGGCTGCATGACTGACCAGGATGAGACACTCCCAGAAAGGCATGTATGTATGAGTACGGAGAGAGTGGGCGCAGTGGGGCTGCATCACTGACAGCCAGGACGAGACACTCCCAGAAAGGCATGTATGTATGAGTACGGAGAGAGTGGGAGCAGTGGGGCTGCATCACTGACAGCCAGGACGAGACACTCCCAGAAAGACATGTATGTATGAGTATGGAGAGAGTGGGAGCAGTGGGGCTGCATCACTGACCAGGACGAGACACTCCCAGAAAGACATGTATGTATGAGTACAGAGAGAGTGGGCGCAGTGGGGCTGCATCACTTACAACCAGGATGAGACACTCCCAGAAAGGCATGTATGTATGAGTACAGAGAGAGTGGGAGCAGTGGGGCTGCATCACTGACAACCAGGATGAGACACTCCCAGAAAGGCATGTATGTATGAGTACGGAGAGAGTGGGCGCAGTGGGGCTGCATCACTGACACCCAGGACGAGACACTCCCAGAAAGGCATGTATGTATGAGTACAGAGAGAGTGGGAGCAGTGGGGCTGCATCACTGACCAGGACGAGACACTCCCAGAAAGACATGTATGTATGAGTACAGAGAGAGTGGGCGCAGTGGGGCTGCATCACTGACACCCAGGACGAGACACTCCCAGAAAGGCATGTATGTATGAGTACAGAGAGAGTGGGAGCAGTGGGGCTGCATCACTGACCAGGACGAGACACTCCCAGAAAGGCATGTATGTATGAGTACGGAGAGAGTGGGAGCAGTGGGGCTGCATCACTGACCAGGACGAGACACTCCCAGAAAGACATGTATGTATGAGTACAGAGAGAGTGGGAGCAGTGGGGCTGCATCACTGACACCCAGGACGAGACACTCCCAGAAAGACATGTATGTATGAGTACGGAGAGAGTGGGCGCAGTGGGGCTGCATCACTGACACCCAGGACGAGACACTCCCAGAAAGACATGTATGTATGAGTACGGAGAGAGTGGGAGCAGTGGGGCTGCATGACTGACCAGGACGAGACACTCCCAGAAAGACATGTATGTATGAGTACGGAGAGAGTGAGAGCAGTGGGGCTGCATCACTGACACCCAGGACGAGACACTCCCAGAAAGGCATGTATGTATGAGTACAGAGAGAGTGGGCGCAGTGGGGCTGCATCACTGACACCCAGGACGAGACACTCCCAGAAAGGCATGTATGTATGAGTACGGAGAGAGTGGGAGCAGTGGGGCTGCATCACTGACCAGGACGAGACACTCCCAGAAAGGCATGTATGTATGAGTACAGAGAGAGTGGGAGCAGTGGGGCTGCATGACTGACAACCAGGATGAGACACTCCCAGAAAGACATGTATGTATGAGTACGGAGAGAGTGGGAGCAGTGGGGCTGCATCACTGACCAGGACGAGACACTCCCAGAAAGGCATGTATGTATGAGTACAGAGAGAGTGGGAGCAGTGGGGCTGCATCACTGACACCCAGGACGAGACACTCCCAGAAAGACATGTATGTATGAGTACGGAGAGAGTGGGAGCAGTGGGGCTGCATGACTGACAACCAGGACGAGACACTCCCAGAAAGGCATGTATGTATGAGTACGGAGAGAGTGGGAGCAGTGGGGCTGCATCACTGACAACCAGGACGAGACACTCCCAGAAAGGCATGTATGTATGAGTACGGAGAGAGTGGGAGCAGTGGGGCTGCATCACTGACCAGGACGAGACACTCCCAGAAAGACATGTATGTATGAGTACGGAGAGAGTGGGAGCAGTGGGGCTGCATCACTGACAACCAGGACGAGACACTCCCAGAAAGGCATGTATGTATGAGTACGGAGAGAGTGGGCGCAGTGGGGCTGCATGACTGACCACCAGGACGAGACACTCCCAGAAAGGCATGTATGTATGAGTACAGAGAGAGTGGGCGCAGTGGGGCTGCATCACTGACCAGGACGAGACACTCCCAGAAAGGCATGTATGTATGAGTACGGAGAGAGTGGGAGCAGTGGGGCTGCATCACTGACAACCAGGACGAGACACTCCCAGAAAGGCATGTATGTATGAGTACGGAGAGAGTGGGCGCAGTGGGGCTGCATGACTGACAGCCAGGATGAGACACTCCCAGAAAGGCATGTATGTATGAGTACAGAGAGAGTGAGAGCAGTGGGGCTGCATGACTGACAACCAGGACGAGACACTCCCAGAAAGGCATGTATGTATGAGTACGGAGAGAGTGGGCGCAGTGGGGCTGCATCACTGACACCCAGGACGAGACACTCCCAGAAAGGCATATATGTATGAGTACAGAGAGAGTGGGCGCAGTGGGGCTGCATCAGTGACCAGGACGAGACACTCCCAGAAAGGCATGTATGTATGAGTACAGAGAGAGTGGGAGCAGTGGGGCTGCATCACTGACAGCCAGGACGAGACACTCCCAGAAAGGCATGTATGTATGAGTACGATGAGAGTGGGCGCAGTGGGGCTGCATGACTGACACCCAGGACGAGACACTCCCAGAAAGGCATGTATGTATGAGTACAGAGAGAGTGGGAGCAGTGGGGCTGCATCACTGACAACCAGGACGAGACACTCCCAGAAAGGCATGTATGTATGAGTACAGAGAGAGTGGGAGCAGTGGGGCTGCATGACTGACACCCAGGACGAGACACTCCCAGAAAGACATGTATGTATGAGTACAGAGAGAGTGGGCGCAGTGGGGCTGCATCACTGACACCCAGGACGAGACACTCCCAGAAAGGCATGTATGTATGAGTACGGAGAGAGTGGGCGCAGTGGGGCTGCATGACTGACCAGGATGAGACACTCCCAGAAAGGCATGTATGTATGAGTACGGAGAGAGTGGGAGCAGTGGGGCTGCATCACTGACACCCAGGACGAGACACTCCCAGAAAGGCATGTATGTATGAGTACGGAGAGAGTGGGCGCAGTGGGGCTGCATGACTGACACCCAGGATGAGACACTCCCAGAAAGGCATGTATGTATGAGTACAGAGAGAGTGGGAGCAGTGGGGCTGCATCACTGACAACCAGGATGAGACACTCCCAGAAAGGCATGTATGTATGAGTACGGAGAGAGTGGGCGCAGTGGGGCTGCATCACTGACAACCAGGACGAGACACTCCCAGAAAGGCATGTATGTATGAGTACAGAGAGAGTGGGCGCAGTGGGGCTGCATCAGTGACCAGGACGAGACACTCCCAGAAAGGCATGTATGTATGAGTACGGAGAGAGTGAGAGCAGTGGGGCTGCATCACTGACCAGGACGAGACACTCCCAGAAAGGCATGTATGTATGAGTACGGAGAGAGTGGGAGCAGTGGGGCTGCATGACTGACACCCAGGACGAGACACTCCCAGAAAGGCATGTATGTATGAGTACGGAGAGAGTGGGAGCAGTGGGGCTGCATCACTGACCAGGACGAGACACTCCCAGAAAGGCATGTATGTATGAGTACGGAGAGAGTGGGCGCAGTGGGGCTGCATCACTGACACCCAGGACGAGACACTCCCAGAAAGGCATGTATGTATGAGTACGGAAAGAGTGGGCGCAGTGGGGCTGCATCACTGACACCCAGGACGAGACACTCCCAGAAAGGCATGTATGTATGAGTACGGAGAGAGTGGGATCAGTGGGGCTGCATCACTGACCAGGACGAGACACTCCCAGAAAGGCATGTATGTATGAGTACGGAGAGAGTGGGCGCAGTGGGGCTGCATCACTGACAGCCAGGATGAGACACTCCCAGAAAGACATGTATGCATGAGTACGGAGAGAGTGGGAGCAGTGGGGCTGCATCACTGAAACCCAGGACGAGACACTCCCAGAAAGGCATGTATGTATGAGTACGGAGAGAGTGGGTGCAGTGGGGCTGCATGACTGACAGCCAGGACGAGACACTCCCAGAAAGGCATGTATGTATGAGTACGGAAAGAGTGGGCGCAGTGGGGCTGCATCACTGACACCCAGGACGAGACACTCCCAGAAAGGCATGTATGTATGAGTACGGAGAGAGTGGGCGCAGTGGGGCTGCATGACTGACAGCCAGGATGAGACACTCCCAGAAAGGCATGTATGTATGAGTACGGAGAGAGTGGGAGCAGTGGGGCTGCATCACTGACCAGGACGAGACACTCCCAGAAAGGCATGTATGTATGAGTACGGAGAGAGTGGGCGCAGTGGGGCTGCATGACTGACCAGGACGAGACACTCCCAGAAAGGCATGTATGTATGAGTACGGAGAGAGTGGGAGCAGTGGGGCTGCATGACTGACCAGGACGAGACACTCCCAGAAAGGCATGTATGTATGAGTACAGAGAGAGTGGGAGCAGTGGGGCTGCATCACTGACAACCAGGACGAGACACTCCCAGAAAGGCATGTATGTATGAGTACGGAGAGAGTGGGTGCAGTGGGGCTGCATCACTGACAGCCAGGACGAGACACTCCCAGAAAGGCATGTATGTATGAGTACGGAGAGAGTGGGCGCAGTGGGGCTGCATCACTGACAGCCAGGACGAGACACTCCCAGAAAGGCATGTATGTATGAGTACAGAGAGAGTGGGAGCAGTGGGGCTGCATCACTGACACCCAGGACGAGACACTCCCAGAAAGTCATGTATGTATGAGTACGGAGAGAGTGGGAGCAGTGGGGCTGCATCACTGACAGCCAGGACGAGACACTCCCAGAAAGGCATGTATGTATGAGTACAGAGAGAGTGGGAGCAGTGGGGCTGCATCACTGACAACCAGGACGAGACACTCCCAGAAAGGCATGTATGTATGAGTACGGAGAGAGTGGGCGCAGTGGGGCTGCATCACTGACAGCCAGGACGAGACACTCCCAGAAAGGCATGTATGTATGAGTACGGAGAGAGTGGGAGCAGTGGGGCTGCATGACTGACACCCAGGACGAGACACTCCCAGAAAGGCATGTATGTATGAGTACAGAGAGAGTGGGAGCAGTGGGGCTGCATCACTGACACCCAGGATGAGACACTCCCAGAAAGACATGTATGTATGAGTACAGAGAGAGTGGGAGCAGTGGGGCTGCATCACTGACAGCCAGGACGAGACACTCCCAGAAAGGCATGTATGTATGAGTACAGAGAGAGTGAGAGCAGTGGGGCTGCATCACTGACACCCAGGACGAGACACTCCCAGAAAGGCATGTATGTATGAGTACAGAGAGAGTGGGCGCAGTGGGGCTGCATCAGTGACCAGGACGAGACACTCCCAGAAAGGCATGTATGTATGAGTACGGAGAGAGTGGGCGCAGTGGGGCTGCATCACTGACAACCAGGACGAGACACTCCCAGAAAGGCATGTATGTATGAGTACAGAGAGAGTGGGAGCAGTGGGGCTGCATCACTGACAACCAGGACGAGACACTCCCAGAAAGGCATGTATGTATGAGTACAGAGAGAGTGGGCGCAGTGGGGCTGCATCAGTGACCAGGACGAGACACTCCCAGAAAGGCATGTATGTATGAGTACGGAGAGAGTGAGAGCAGTGGGGCTGCATCACTGACCAGGACGAGACACTCCCAGAAAGGCATGTATCTATGAGTACGGAGAGAGTGGGCGCAGTGGGGCTGCATCACTGACAACCAGGACGAGACACTCCCAGAAAGGCATGTATGTATGAGTACAGAGAGAGTGGGAGCAGTGGGGCTGCATCACTGACAACCAGGACGAGACACTCCCAGAAAGGCATGTATGTATGAGTACAGAGAGAGTGGGCGCAGTGGGGCTGCATCAGTGACCAGGACGAGACACTCCCAGAAAGGCATGTATGTATGAGTACGGAGAGAGTGAGAGCAGTGGGGCTGCATCACTGACCAGGACGAGACACTCCCAGAAAGGCATGTATGTATGTGTACAGAGAGAGTGGGCGCAGTGGGGCTGCATGACTGACACCCAGGACGAGACACTCCCAGAAAGGCATGTATGTATGAGTACGGAGAGAGTGGGAGCAGTGGGGCTGCATCACTGACCAGGACGAAACACTCCCAGAAAGGCATGTATGTATGAGTACGGAGAGAGTGGGCGCAGTGGGGCTGCATCACTGACACCCAGGACGAGACACTCCCAGAAAGGCATGTATGTATGAGTACGGAAAGAGTGGGCGCAGTGGGGCTGCATCACTGACACCCAGGACGAGACACTCCCAGAAAGGCATGTATGTATGAGTACGGAGAGAGTGGGATCAGTGGGGCTGCATCACTGACCAGGACGAGACACTCCCAGAAAGGCATGTATGTATGAGTACGGAGAGAGTGGGCGCAGTGGGGCTGCATCACTGACAGCCAGGATGAGACACTCCCAGAAAGACATGTATGCATGAGTACGGAGAGAGTGGGAGCAGTGGGGCTGCATCACTGACACCCAGGACGAGACACTCCCAGAAAGGCATGTATGTATGAGTACGGAGAGAGTGGGTGCAGTGGGGCTGCATGACTGACACCCAGGACGAGACACTCCCAGAAAGGCATGTATGTATGAGTACAGAGAGAGTGGGAGCAGTGGGGCTGCATCACTGACAACCAGGACGAGACACTCCCAGAAAGGCATGTATGTATGAGTACAGAGAGAGTGGGAGCAGTGGGGCTGCATGACTGACACCCAGGACGAGACACTCCCAGAAAGGCATGTATGTATGAGTACGGAGAGAGTGGGCGCAGTGGGGCTGCATGACTGACCAGGATGAGACACTCCCAGAAAGGCATGTATGTATGAGTACGGAGAGAGTGGGAGCAGTGGGGCTGCATCACTGACAACCAGGATGAGACACTCCCAGAAAGGCATGTATGTATGAGTACGGAGAGAGTGGGCGCAGTGGGGCTGCATCACTGACAACCAGGACGAGACACTCCCAGAAAGGCATGTATGTATGAGTACAGAGAGAGTGGGCGCAGTGGGGCTGCATCAGTGACCAGGACGAGACACTCCCAGAAAGGCATGTATGTATGAGTACGGAGAGAGTGAGAGCAGTGGGGCTGCATCACTGACCAGGACGAGACACTCCCAGAAAGGCATGTATGTATGAGTACGGAGAGAGTGGGAGCAGTGGGGCTGCATGACTGACACCCAGGACGAGACACTCCCAGAAAGGCATGTATGTATGAGTACGGAGAGAGTGGGAGCAGTGGGGCTGCATCACTGACCAGGACGAGACACTCCCAGAAAGGCATGTATGTATGAGTACGGAGAGAGTGGGCGCAGTGGGGCTGCATCACTGACACCCAGGACGAGACACTCCCAGAAAGGCATGTATGTATGAGTACGGAAAGAGTGGGCGCAGTGGGGCTGCATCACTGACACCCAGGACGAGACACTTCCAGAAAGGCATGTATGTATGAGTACGGAGAGAGTGGGATCAGTGGGGCTGCATCACTGACCAGGACGAGACACTCCCAGAAAGGCATGTATGTATGAGTACGGAGAGAGTGGGCGCAGTGGGGCTGCATCACTGACAGCCAGGATGAGACACTCCCAGAAAGACATGTATGCATGAGTACGGAGAGAGTGGGAACAGTGGGGCTGCATGACTGACACCCAGGACGAGACACTCCCAGAAAGGCATGTATGTATGAGTACGGAGAGAGTGGGAGCAGTGGGGCTGCATGACTGACACCCAGGACGAGACACTCCCAGAAAGGCATGTATGTATGAGTACGGAGAGAGTGGGAGCAGTGGGGCTGCATCACTGACCAGGACGAGACACTCCCAGAAAGGCATGTATGTATGAGTACGGAGAGAGTGGGAGCAGTGGGGCTGCATCACTGACACCCAGGACGAGACACTCCCAGAAAGGCATGTATGTATGAGTACGGAGAGAGTGGGCGCAGTGGGGCTGCATCACTGACACCCAGGACGAGACACTCCCAGAAAGGCATGTATGTATGAGTACGGAAAGAGTGGGCGCAGTGGGGCTGCATCACTGACACCCAGGACGAGACACTCCCAGAAAGGCATGTATGTATGAGTACGGAGAGAGTGGGCGCAGTGGGGCTGCATCACTGACACCCAGGACGAGACACTCCCAGAAAGGCATGTATGTATGAGTACGGAAAGAGTGGGCGCAGTGGGGCTGCATCACTGACACCCAGGACGAGACACTCCCAGAAAGGCATGTATGTATGAGTACGGAAAGAGTGGGCGCAGTGGGGCTGCATCACTGACACCCAGGACGAGACACTCCCAGAAAGGCATGTATGTATGAGTACGGAGAGAGTGGGCGCAGTGGGGCTGCATGACTGACAGCCAGGATGAGACACTCCCAGAAAGGCATGTATGTATGAGTACGGAGAGAGTGGGAGCAGTGGGGCTGCATCACTGACCAGGACGAGACACTCCCAGAAAGGCATGTATGTATGAGTACGGAGAGAGTGGGCGCAGTGGGGCTGCATGACTGACCAGGACGAGACACTCCCAGAAAGGCATGTATGTATGAGTACGGAGAGAGTGAGAGCAGTGGGGCTGCATCACTGACAACCAGGACGAGACACTCCCAGAAAGGCATGTATGTATGAGTACGGAGAGAGTGGGCGCAGTGGGGCTGCATCACTGACAGCCAGGACGAGACACTCCCAGAAAGGCATGTATGTATGAGTACGGAGAGAGTGGGCGCAGTGGGGCTGCATCACTGACAGCCAGGACGAGACACTCCCAGAAAGGCATGTATGTATGAGTACGGAGAGAGTGGGCGCAGTGGGGCTGCATCACTGACAGCCAGGACGAGACACTCCCAGAAAGGCATGTATGTATGAGTACAGAGAGAGTGGGAGCAGTGGGGCTGCATCACTGACACCCAGGACGAGACACTCCCAGAAAGTCATGTATGTATGAGTACGGAGAGAGTGGGAGCAGTGGGGCTGCATCACTGACAGCCAGGACGAGACACTCCCAGAAAGGCATGTATGTATGAGTACAGAGAGAGTGGGAGCAGTGGGGCTGCATCACTGACAACCAGGACGAGACACTCCCAGAAAGGCATGTATGTATGAGTACGGAGATAGTGGGCGCAGTGGGGCTGCATCACTGACAGCCAGGACGAGACACTCCCAGAAAGGCATGTATGTATGAGTACGGAGAGAGTGGGAGCAGTGGGGCTGCATGACTGACACCCAGGACGAGACACTCCCAGAAAGGCATGTATGTATGAGTACAGAGAGAGTGGGAGCAGTGGGGCTGCATCACTGACACCCAGGATGAGACACTCCCAGAAAGACATGTATGTATGAGTACAGAGAGAGTGGGAGCAGTGGGGCTGCATCACTGACAACCAGGACGAGACACTCCCAGAAAGGCATGTATGTATGAGTACAGAGAGAGTGGGAGCAGTGGGGCTGCATCACTGACACCCAGGACGAGACACTCCCAGAAAGGCATGTATGTATGAGTACGGAGAGAGTGGGCGCAGTGGGGCTGCATCACTGACAACCAGGACGAGACACTCCCAGAAAGGCATGTATGTATGAGTACAGAGAGAGTGGGAGCAGTGGGGCTGCATCACTGACACCCAGGACGAGACACTCCCAGAAAGGCATGTATGTATGAGTACAGAGAGAGTGGGCGCAGTGGGGCTGCATCAGTGACCAGGACGAGACACTCCCAGAAAGGCATGTATGTATGAGTACGGAGAGAGTGAGAGCAGTGGGGCTGCATCACTGACCAGGACGAGACACTCCCAGAAAGGCATGTATGTATGAGTACGGAGAGAGTGAGAGCAGTGGGGCTGCATCACTGACAACCAGGACGAGACACTCCCAGAAAGGCATGTATGTATGAGTACGGAGAGAGTGGGAGCAGTGGGGCTGCATCACTGACACCCAGGACGAGACACTCCCAGAAAGGCATGTATGTATGAGTACAGAGAGAGTGGGAGCAGTGGGGCTGCATCAATGACCAGGACGAGACACTCCCAGAAAGGCATGTATGTATGAGTACGGAGAGAGTGAGAGCAGTGGGGCTGCATCACTGACAACCAGGACGAGACACTCCCAGAAAGGCATGTATGTATGAGTACGGAGAGAGTGGGAGCAGTGGGGCTGCATCACTGACAGCCAGGACGAGACACTCCCAGAAAGGCATGTATGTATGAGTACGGAGAGAGTGGGAGCAGTGGGGCTGCATGACTGACCAGGACGAGACACTCCCAGAAAGGCATGTATGTATGAGTACAGAGAGAGTGGGAGCAGTGGGGCTGCATCACTGACCAGGACGAGACACTCCCAGAAAGGCATGTATGTATGAGTACGGAGAGAGTGAGAGCAGTGGGGCTGCATCACTGACCAGGACGAGACACTCCCAGAAAGGCATGTATGTATGAGTACGGAGAGAGTGGGCGCAGTGGGGCTGCATCACTGACCAGGACGAGACACTCCCAGAAAGGCATGTATGTATGAGTACGGAGAGAGTGAGAGCAGTGGGGCTGCATTACTGACCAGGACGAGACACTCCCAGAAAGGCATGTATGTATGAGTACAGAGAGAGTGGGAGCAGTGGGGCTGCATCACTGACCAGGACGAGACACTCCCAGAAAGGCATGTATGTATGAGTACGGAGAGAGTGGGCGCAGTGGGGCTGCATCACTGACAGCCAGGACGAGACACTCCCAGAAAGGCATGTGTGTATGAGTACGGAGAGAGTGAGAGCAGTGGGGCTGCATCACTGACAGCCAGGATGAGACACTCCCAGAAAGGCATGTATGTATGAGTACAGAGAGAGTGGGAGCAGTGGGGCTGCATCACTGACAGCCAGGACGAGACACTCCCAGAAAGGCATGTATGTATGAGTACGGAGAGAGTGAGAGCAGTGGGGCTGCATCACTGACAACCAGGACGAGACACTCCCAGAAAGGCATGTATGTATGAGTACGGAGAGAGTGGGAGCAGTGGGGCTGCATGACTGACCAGGACGAGACACTCCCAGAAAGGCATGTATGTATGAGTACGGAGAGAGTGGGCGCAGTGGGGCTGCATCACTGACAACCAGGACGAGACACTCCCAGAAAGACATGTATGTATGAGTACGGAGAGAGTGGGCGCAGTGGGGCTGCATCACTGACAACCAGGACGAGACACTCCCAGAAAGACATGTATGTATGAGTACGGAGAGAGTGGGCGCAGTGGGGCTGCATCACTGACAGCCAGGACGAGACACTCCCAGAAAGACATGTATGTATGAGTACGGAGAGAGTGAGAGCAGTGGGGCTGCATCACTGACAGCCAGGACGAGACACTCCCAGAAAGGCATGTATGTATGAGTACAGAGAGAGTGGGAGCAGTGGGGCTGCATCACTGACAACCAGGATGAGACACTCCCAGAAAGGCATGTATGTATGAGTACGGAGAGAGTGAGAGCAGTGGGGCTGCATCACTGACAACCAGGACGAGACACTCCCAGAAAGTCATGTATGTATGAGTACAGAGAGAGTGGGAGCAGTGGGGCTGCATCACTGACAACCAGGATGAGACACTCCCAGAAAGGCATGTATGTATGAGTACAGAGAGAGTGAGAGCAGTGGGGCTGCATCACTGACAACCAGGACGAGACACTCCCAGAAAGGCATGTATGTATGAGTACAGAGAGAGTGGGAGCAGTGGGGCTGCATCACTGACACCCAGGACGAGACACTCCCAGAAAGGCATGTATGTATGAGTACGGAGAGAGTGGGAGCAGTGGGGCTGCATCACTGACACCCAGGACGAGACACTCCCAGAAAGGCATGTATGTATGAGTACAGAGAGAGTGGGAGCAGTGGGGCTGCATGACTGACCAGGACGAGACACTCCCAGAAAGACATGTATGTATGAGTACGGAGAGAGTGGGCGCAGTGGGGCTGCATCACTGACACCCAGGACGAGACACTCCCAGAAAGGCATGTATGTATGAGTACGGAGAGAGTGGGAGCAGTGGGGCTGCATGACTGACAGCCAGGACGAGACACTCCCAGAAAGGCATGTATGTATGAGTACGGAGAGAGTGGGAGCAGTGGGGCTGCATGACTGACCAGGACGAGACACTCCCAGAAAGACATGTATGTATGAGTACGGAGAGAGTGGGCGCAGTGGGGCTGCATCACTGACACCCAGGACGAGACACTCCCAGAAAGGCATGTATGTATGAGTACGGAGAGAGTGGGAGCAGTGGGGCTGCATGACTGACAGCCAGGACGAGACACTCCCAGAAAGGCATGTATGTATGAGTACGGAGAGAGTGGGAGCAGTGGGGCTGCATCACTGACAACCAGGACGAGACACTCCCAGAAAGGCATGTATGTATGAGTACGGAGAGAGTGGGAGCAGTGGGGCTGCATGACTGACAGCCAGGACGAGACACTCCCAGAAAGGCATGTATGTATGAGTACGGAGAGAGTGGGAGCAGTGGGGCTGCATGACTGACAACCAGGACGAGACACTCACAGAAAGGCATGTATGTATGAGTACAGAGAGAGTGGGATCAGTGGGGCTGCATCACTGACCAGGATGAGACACTCCCAGAAAGGCATGTATGTATGAGTACAGAGAGAGTGGGAGCAGTGGGGCTGCATGACTGACAGCCAGGACGAGACACTCCCAGAAAGGCATGTATGTATGAGTACGGAGAGAGTGGGCGCAGTGGGGCTGCATCACTGACACCCAGGACGAGACACTCCCAGAAAGGCATGTATGTATGAGTACAGAGAGAGTGGGCGCAGTGGGGCTGCATCACTGACAGCCAGGACGAGACACTCCCAGAAAGGCATGTATGTATGAGTACGGAGAGAGTGGGCGCAGTGGGGCTGCATCACTGACCAGGACGAGACACTCCCAGAAAGGCATGTATGTATGAGTACGGAGAGAGTGGGAGCAGTGGGGCTGCATGACTGACAACCAGGACGAGACACTCCCAGAAAGGCATGTATGTATGAGTACGGAGAGAGTGGGCGCAGTGGGGCTGCATCACTGACACCCAGGACGAGACACTCCCAGAAAGGCATGTATGTATGAGTACAGAGAGAGTGGGCGCAGTGGGGCTGCATCACTGACAGCCAGGACGAGACACTCCCAGAAAGGCATGTATGTATGAGTACGGAGAGAGTGGGAGCAGTGGGGCTGCATGACTGACAACCAGGACGAGACACTCCCAGAAAGGCATGTATGTATGAGTACAGAGAGAGTGGGCGCAGTGGGTCTGCATCACTGACAACCAGGACGAGACACTCCCAGAAAGACATGTATGTATGAGTACGGAGAGAGTGGGAGCAGTGGGGCTGCATCACTGACCAGGACGAGACACTCCCAGAAAGGCATGTATGTATGAGTACAGAGAGAGTGGGCGCAGTGGGTCTGCATGACTGACAACCAGGACGAGACACTCCCAGAAAGACATGTATGTATGAGTACGGAGAGAGTGGGTGCAGTGGGGCTGCATCACTGACACCCAGGATGAGACACTCCCAGAAAGGCATGTATGTATGAGTACAGAGAGAGTGGGATCAGTGGGGCTGCATCACTGACACCCAGGATGAGACACTCCCAGAAAGGCATGTATGTATGAGTACGGAGAGAGTGAGAGCAGTGGGGCTGCATCACTGACAGCCAGGACGAGACACTCCCAGAAAGGCATGTATGTATGAGTACAGAGAGAGTGGGAGCAGTGGGGCTGCATCACTGACCAGGACGAGACACTCCCAGAAAGGCATGTATGTATGAGTACAGAGAGAGTGGGAGCAGTGGGGCTGCATCACTGACCAGGACGAGACACTCCCAGAAAGGCATGTATGTATGAGTACGGAGAGAGTGGGAGCAGTGGGGCTGCATCACTGACACCCAGGATGAGACACTCCCAGAAAGGCATGTATGTATGAGTACAGAGAGAGTGGGCGCAGTGGGGCTGCATCACTGACCAGGACGAGACACTCCCAGAAAGACATGTATGTATGAGTACAGAGAGAGTGGGCGCAGTGGGGCTGCATCACTGACAACCAGGATGAGACACTCCCAGAAAGACATGTATGTATGAGTACAGAGAGAGTGGGCGCAGTGGGGCTGCATCACTGACCAGGACGAGACACTCCCAGAAAGGCATGTATGTATGAGTACAGAGAGAGTGGGCGCAGTGGGGCTGCATCACTGACCAGGACGAGACACTCCCAGAAAGACATGTATGTATGAGTACGGAGAGAGTGGGATCAGTGGGGCTGCATCACTGACCAGGACGAGACACTCCCAGAAAGGCATGTATGTATGAGTACAGAGAGAGTGGGATCAGTGGGGCTGCATCACTGACCAGGACGAGACACTCCCAGAAAGGCATGTATGTATGAGTACGGAGAGAGTGGGCGCAGTGGGGCTGCATCACTGACACCCAGGACGAGACACTCCCAGAAAGACATGTATGTATGAGTACAGAGAGAGTGGGCGCAGTGGGGCTGCATCACTGACAGCCAGGACGAGACACTCCCAGAAAGGCATGTATGTATGAGTACGGAGAGAGTGGGAGCAGTGGGGCTGCATGACTGACAACCAGGACGAGACACTCCCAGAAAGGCATGTATGTATGAGTACAGAGAGAGTGGGCGCAGTGGGGCTGCATGACTGACACCCAGGACGAGACACTCCCAGAAAGGCATGTATGTATGAGTACGGAGAGAGTGGGCGCAGTGGGTCTGCATCACTGACAGCCAGGACGAGACACTCCCAGAAAGACATGTATGTATGAGTACGGAGAGAGTGGGAGCAGTGGGGCTGCATGACTGACAGCCAGGACGAGACACTCCCAGAAAGGCATGTATGTATGAGTACGGAGAGAGTGGGAGCAGTGGGGCTGCATGACTGACAACCAGGACGAGACACTCCCAGAAAGGCATGTATGTATGAGTACGGAGAGAGTGGGAGCAGTGGGGCTGCATGACTGACAGCCAGGACGAGACACTCCCAGAAAGGCATGTATGTATGAGTACGGAGAGAGTGGGCGCAGTGGGGCTGCATGACTGACAGCCAGGACGAGACACTCCCAGAAAGGCATGTATGTATGAGTACGGAGAGAGTGGGAGCAGTGGGGCTGCATGACTGACAGCTGAGCCTGTCACGTCAGTGAGGTGACAAAATGCAAGATATAATTACCTAGCTAAATCAGGCGCTAATGCAATGTTACATGTATTAAATGAGCACCAAATATATTGATTAGATAGCAGCTCCTATGCGGCAACTGGATGCCTTAGACGATATAAATTGTTTAAGTTTCAATAGAGACATAAAAGAGCGCTGATGGTATATAAATAAAAATATTTCTAATATTTATTAGAGTTCAACACAATAAAAACAGTTATGCCAATAATAACCAGATAAAATGTAGCCACAATATTTCTGATTGTATATAAACTGTATACAGATTCAGCTGTAATCACTCACATTAGATCGATTGTATTTAAATGCAGCTGAATCAGCTGATATGTGCAGTACTGCGGTCAATTAATTAACATATTAGAGGTATATATATTAGGGGTATATGCAATTGCGGGCGAATCGCGCCTTTTTTTCGTCCGTTTAAAAATTCGCCTGCACTCGACAGCCACAGCCCTGCCGCCGGGACCATGAATTCACCATATGCAACGCAAAACGGATTCGACACACCCCTTGGCGGATAACGGCCCAATCGGCGAGTAATGGGCGTCCCGAATTCGACTTCCCGCCGAAAGCAGCCCTTTATTAGGGCTTGTTTGCTGCGTGCTCTGCAGCCATTTTGTGAACCTGCAGAGAGGTGTGAGGAGGTGCAGAGCTAACAAATTGGTTGTTTGCTGTGGTATTGTTTGGACACCCCAGCAGGCTTTATTCCAGGACAGACAGGAGGATACCTGTTACCCCGGAGGAGAGCCATTTTAGGAGCTTTTACTACATTTGCAGGTAAGTACCACATGTGGGTCTGGTGTTGCATGTATGTGTTTGTGTAGTGGGGGTTGCCATGAGGTGTACATGGGGTGTTTGGGTATGTGTGCAGGTATGTGTATAGCTCCTGTTAGTTTTGCTGCATTTTTTTGTGGAGATTTGTGTTTTGGGGTAGTTTTTCAAATTTTTTTTCTTTTCTTAAAATTACTTTTTGGGCCTTCCTTTTGCATTGGTGTACCTCCAGCATGTGCAGGATTGATTTTTAGCTAGCTTGGGCTGATTTTTAGTGTGTGTCGGTAGCAATGCGGTCGACATGTGGTGTCGTTTGTTTGCCAAACCTGTTTTTTCCCTCCTATTTTACCACTGGTGTACCTCCAGAGTGTGCTGGGATGATATCTGACTAGTTTAGGGTGATTTGGAGCAAGTCTGTGGCTGCCATGCGGTCGACATGTTGTGTCGGTTGTCAGTCAAACCTGTTTTTTCTCTCCTATTTTACCACTGGTGTGTCAGCCATTTTGTGTCAGACATTTTGTGTGTCAGACATTTTTGATTTCCAGTATGTGCAGGGATGGTGTTTTGGTCCTGCTTGAGAACTGGGGTCCCAGCAGCATGACATGTGATTGCATTTAATTATGTAATGTAATAAATGTAAATTTATATTTATATATATATATATACACACAGAGTAAAAACCACAGCACTCACCGCACCAGAAGCGGGGCACAGCTATGCACTTACCACTCACAGGGTGGGGTGCATGTAACACTGCACTCTCCACCACAGAAGCGGGGCACACAGCTGCACTTACCACTCACAGGGCGGGGTGCATGAAGCCCATGACCACATCGCTCTAATAAATACAAACAGAGGACCCAGCACTCACCAAAGTAAAGTCACTTATCCTTAACCTGTCTCAGCTGTTTTTTAGCAATCATCTTTGAGCCAGTGCAATAGGTGACTAGTGTGCCTTTAAAAGCCATAAAGTCTGTGGCAGGTACACATTACATCTAGCAGGCAGATGATGCAGCAGTGTGGTAGTCAGGTTTTAAGACTCTGTGATAGTGTAGGACCTGTATGAAGGTGGGGTACCTTGAATCGGTATACAGGCTTCCGTGCATTGGCCAATCCACCAACTAAACCCCCATCATTTATTTATTGAATTGTTGAGGATAAGTGAGTTTACTTTGGTGAGTGCTGGGTTCTCTGTTTGTGTATATATATATATTTATATATATAATTATTATTTTTTATTTTTTTTGTTCTTTTTAAAACAGATGTCCAGGGACAAGCAGACCGACCCCCCCCCCTTCCCCCACCCCCTTGGATCTATCCCTGCATAGCAACGAGGAGTGGGAGCCGACCCGGGAGGAGGATACGACCGACCAGGCATGCAGTGACCAGCCGCGGAAATCTAAGAAAAAGCCTAGTAGAAAGGTACTGACAACACCTGCAGACACAAATAGCATTCAACTTGACCCACCCTAGTTTACGCACTGCCATGCACACCTACAGGTATATGTGCGCAATGCCAGGGATACTAACACTCACAGGTACATACCGATCTTATTAAATGCATGTTTTTTTTTTCAATTCCTAAAGGCAAGAAGCCAGCCAGAGGAGCAGTCGGAGGAGGAAGCCTCTGGTGAAGATGCAGGACCGAAAAAGCCGCGTGGACCCAGATACACTGAGGCGGAAAACTGTTCCCTAGTGGATGGCGTCGACAGGTCCTACGACATTCTGTATGGACCAAGGGCACAGACCACAGCAGCTAGGACAAAGCGAAGCATCTGGGATTCCATCGCGAGCCAAGTCACTGCAGTATCTGGAAACCGCCGGAGCACCAGAAACTGTATGAAGCGGTACAGTGATTGCTGCAGACAGACCAAAAAGAAGATGGGGATTCAGCGCCGACATGAGACAGCTACGGGAGTTGGCCCGGCTCTCAATATGAAGTGGCTACCCTGGGAGAACGTTATTAGAAGGTGCATGAACCCTGCCATGGTCGAAGGAGTTCGCGGAGGTGTGGACTCCAGCCGTCCTACTGGCTTTCCCCAGGAGGAAGAACCGCCCAGAAGATGGAAGAAGGCGGGAGACAAGCAGTCCAAAAGGAGGCCTGATGGTAAGAATACATTCACATGAGCTGTACTTCCCTTTAAAAATTTTGTATTTGCTAATGTGAGTTTTTTTGTTTTTCAGACAGGCCTGCCCAGAGGACATCACCTGCGCGCAGGACATCGCCAGCGCACGGACCATCACCTGTGCAGCAGGCATCGGCAGCAGCGCGCAGACCATCACCTGCGCAGCAAGCACCAGAAGCGCGCAGATCGTCACCTGTGCGCCACAGATCGTCATCGCGCAGTTTGTCACCTGTGCACCAGACGACGTCAGCGCTCAGACTATCACCTGTGTGCCAGACGACAGCGCACAGAACTTCACCTGTGCGCCAGACACCGTCGGCGACCACACCACAAGATGGGCGCCAAACTACTGCTTCTGTGCGCAGGCCATCACCAGATCGTCGTCTCTCCAGGAGCTCTGTGACTGAAGAACCTCACGACACAACCCTTGTGGACCCATCACCCGATCTGTTTGAGTCTACAGGGTTAACAGACGAGACTTTTCTTGGGTTTGAGGACAGCCATGCAGACGTATCCAGCCAGACCCTTGAAAAGTCTTCAGAAACGAGGACAAGTGAAGCTCCTGGAGCAGCGGCACCACAGGATTCAGAAGGTTTGTATTTAATTTGTGGGGGGGGAGGGGGTGCAGCTGTTTTGTATAGTTTATTAACTTTAAAAAAATTATTTTGCAAACAGTGGTGCCACGGACCAGCAGCGGACTAGCTTTGGGGATTGGTTCCTACTTCAGGCCGGATCTCCTCCTACAGGAGTCGTTAGAGGATGACGAGGTGGAAGTGCAGCAGGCTGCAGTTGCTACATCCCTGTGTGAGTAAATAGAATTGTGAGCCTTCAAACAAGTGTATGATGAATGTGTATAATATTTAAAATTTTTCTTTTCAGCTGTCCAAATGCAAGTGGTGGCAGACGTCCAGGAAGGACAGAATCCCTCAACTGTTCAGAGGGTTCACACCCTGGCATCGGAGATTACTACCCGCCAGGATACGTACACAAATGTCGTGGGAGGCAGACTGGACAACATTGAGAGGACAGTGGAGAAAATGTCAAACAGTCTGCTTGAAATGCAGAAGGCTCTTTCCGACAGCACGGCCACAATGCTACAGGTCAGAATGGAAGATCATAGGGAGACAATGGACATCCCTCACATTCTGTCCGAATCCATGAGCCGGCTCGTGGAAAACACATCATGCCTGGCACACAGCAATACAAACATGTCGGAGAGCCATTGACAATCCTCATCCAGCCAACAGCTCATCGCAACAACACTGCAGATGATCTATGATAAGCTCCCAGGACCAGCTCATCAACATGCTGGTGATCCATCATTTCCGCCGTCGCAAGCCACAAGGACACCTCGTACCCTTTCTCCACTATCATCCCAGTACAGACAGTCACAGATGTACCAGGGATATACAGGGATGTACCCCACCCCCCAGATGCCTCCACCACCGGCCGCCACATCTACAGCCGCATGGGCACAGAGGCCCAGTCAACGCACTACCCAGCCTCCCAGGACATCGACGCCCCATCAGGGGGAAGAAGAGGATCCGGACAGACTTCCACCATAAGCCCGGTTGTATTGTTTTATTTACTTATATATGTTTTTCATGTATCGCCTTCTGCCCCTCCAATTAGTTTTTTTTTTCTTACTATTGTTTTTTCTGTGTTGGGCTTGCCCACCCGTGACCGGATACTACCAAGGAGCTTTGTGTAGGCATACATGCGCGGGCATGTATGCGGGAGCGTGTGGTAACGGATTAAAGCTCCTTGTGGTTACATGTATGATGGGCCAAAGAGCTATTCTGATACCACTTTTTTACCCAAAAAATCCTTTTTGTAATGGTGTACAATAGGCTTTCACTGTGTGAATTTACTATTCACTAGTGTGTGTTTTTGGCTTATTCATACGATTGGGTGGAAAATTGAAGTGGACGACTTAAGTTCGTGTTGTGCGTACCAAGGTGAGTAGAACCATGTTTCAATGTATATATTCAAGAAACTTTGGACCGCCAGCCTTTGTGGAACCACACAACCCAGCAATGGGTCATGCTGGGCTGTGTGGTTCCATGAATGTTAGCGTGTCGAAGTGCTGACCACTGACACCACTATTTCACTTTGGACCGCATTCCTTTGTGGAACCACACAGCCCAGCAATGGGTCATGCTGGGCTATATGGTTCCACAATTGTTAGTGGTGTCAGTGGTCAGCACTTTGACACGCTAACAATTGTGGAACCATATAGCCCAGCATGACCCATTGCTGGGCTGTGTGGTTCCACAAAGGCATGCGGTCCAAAGTGAAATAGTGGTGTTAGTGGTCAGCACTTTGACACGCTATTTCACTTTGGACCGCATGCCTTTGTAGAACCACATAGCCCAGCAATGGGTCATGCTGGGCTGTGTGGTTCCACAAATGTTAGCGTGTCAAAGTGCTGACCACTGACACCACTATTTCACTTTGGACCGCATGCCTTTGTGGAACCACACAGCCCAGCAATGGGTCATGCTGGGCTGTGTGGTTCCACAAATTTTCTTGTGAAAGAAATGAACATGACTTTAGTGTCTTTACTTAATATACTTTTTTCTTTTCCCCACAGATATCTATCTACACAAGAAAAGAATGTAAAGAAGAACAAACTACTTTTTTGTTTTAATTAACTTTCAAACTTTATTTAAAAAATAAAATCCTATTTTTCTTCAATAAATTTTTAAAAATAGAAGTTTCCTGTGGTTTTTATTAAAATTTGTAATGCAGTTGAATTGTACGTAAGTAGGTTGCCCAGGGAACATCAGGGGAACTGTGTCTCTTCACATCCACGCCACTTGGGAAGGATACACCGCAAGACCTGTGGAAGAGAAAAGTATGAGGTTCCAGCTATTGGTAATAGTGTCACCCTGGTACTGAAAAGAAGAGGTACAATCAACACGACACAAGCAGGTTACAGTGGGCCCAAATGCAACCCTCCGGCACTTGCGTCACTACACATCCAAACATTCCCTGACAAGCATTGGTGTATCAGGGAAAGTTTGGAAGTGCAGTTTTGCAAATTCCGGAGGGCTGCACTTTGGACATGCCGGGGTGATTTTGGACAAGGGAGTTTTGGTCAATACATCTCACCTGAGGGGGTTGTCTGCTACATGGTGGAGGGTCAGGTCCACATCACAAAAGTAGGTCGCCCAGGGAACATCAGGGGAAATGTCGTGTCTCTTCACATCCACGCCACTTGGGAAGGATACACCGCAAGACCTGTGGAAGAGAACTGTATGAGCTTCCAGATATTGGTAATAGTGTCACCATGGGACTGAAAAGAAGAGGTACATACAATCCACACGACACAAGCGGGGTACAGTGGGCCCAAATGCAACCCTCCGGCACTTGCGTCACTACACATCCAAACATTCCCTGACACAGCGTAAGCATTGGTGTATCAGGAGGGAATGTTTGGATGTGCAGTTTTGCAAATGCCGGAGGGCTGCACTTTGGACATACCGGGGTGCTTTTGGACAAGGGAGTTTTGGTCAATACATCTCACCTGAGGGGGGTTGTCTGCTAACAGCCAGCCACCAGGCATGTTTCCTGTTTCGAACTTGTCAAACAGCGATGACTGGCTTAGGATGAAGGAGTCGTGAGATGATCCAGGAAATCCCACAAAAATCTCATGTTTACAACACAGACATTACATTCAGGGAATGGAAATGTTTTCGGTTTCGAAAACATTCCTCCGAATTCCGTGGCGGTCTGATCTGCACGTGGGTACAGTCAATCGCGCCCAGCACATTGGGAAATTTGTACTTGTTGAAAAAGCCTAATTTAATCTCACGACATTCGCTGTCCGTCTCTGGAAATGTGATGTACTGGATCGTCAATTTGCGGAAAGCCCTAATGACCTGGGTTATACAGCGCGACAGTGTCGACTGTGAAAAACTGCATGTTTGAGACAGTGTAGGCTGGAATGTGCCTGACGCTAAAAAATGTAACGTCGCCAGCAGTTTCTGGAAACCGCTGACTGCACGATTTGTCTGTGCCCGAGGTTCCAGGTCGGCCTCCAACAGAGCGTACAGCGAATATATGTCGCGAGTCGATAAGCGATAATTTTGTATCACCTCGAACTCGCAGAGATCCCCCAGTTCATGCCTAGTGCGATACTGGCGTGGACGTGGAAATGAAACCCGCAATACTGGCTCACCCAATGCAGACATTTCCTGATCTGGATTCTGATGTTCAGCAGCACTTTCTTCCTCCATGCTTGCAGCCAGCATGAACATCACAATCTGGTCAGAGAAAGGCTCCATCATTGTAGTCAGTACAAAAATAGGAATGTATTTTAAAACGCAGGAATTTTCCTAAAAAAACGATTCCACAAGAGAGCTGACTGTTATGGCTCCTTCTCCCTAGTCTCAAACTCGGGAGTGAGGAGATAGAAGGGGCTTTGCAGAAGTGTATCCTGGGTAAAACTGTGGAATCATGGGTAAATTTCCCTCACCAGAGTGAAGAAAATAAAATCTTTTTAAAAATCAATTAAATAATACTTGTGAGTCAAAAAAAGACAAACCAAGTAGATAATCCTTTCAAATATAAATAGATATGCTATTAGCAATCCTCAAATATTTAAAAAAAATCATGTACTAAAAAATGTTTATTAGATCCCGCCAGGCAACTGAGGCGGACTGAAATTGTCGACTTTGCGGTCGAAAAGCACTGTTGTCGAATTTCCAATTGAATTGAATATGCTTTTGTCGAATTGCAGCATTTGTACCATTGCAGAAAAGTCGAATTTGACAAAAGTCGAATTTCCAAAAGTCGAATTTTGAATGTCTGTGTTTTGTCGGAAAAGTACTGTATTGCATTGGCGATTTTTTTGGCGAAAAATTCGCAAAATTCGACAATTTCGGGAATTCGACCGCAATTGCATATACCCCTATGTCTCTTATAATTTTTTATCAGTCAGCTAATGCAGTATTGT